>NC_068953.1:25526384-25829415 GCF_026419915.1 Harpia harpyja
CCTGATTATGCTTTTGACGACTAAGGAAGAGGGTTTTAGCTTTCGTGGCAGCCTGTTGTGGTTTAACCCCAGCCAGCAACTAAACACCACGCAGCCGCTCACTCACTCCCCCCCACCCAGTGGGATGGGGGAGAAAATCGGGAAAAGAAGCAAAACCCGTGGGTTGAGATAAGAACGGTTTAATAGAACAGAAAAGAAGAAACTAATAATGATAATGATAACACTAATAAAATGACAACAGCAATAATGAAAGGATTGGAATGTACAAATGATGCGCAGTGCAATTGCTCACCACCCGCCGACCGACACCCAGCCAGTCCCCGAGCGGCGAATCCCTGCCCCCACTTCCCCGTTCCTATACTGGATGGGACGTCACATGGTATGGAATACCGCGTTGGCCAGTTTGGGTCAGGTGCCCTGGCTGTGTCCTGTGCCAACTTCTTGTGCCCCTCCAGCTTTCTCACTGGCTGGGCATGAGAAGCTGAAAAATCCTTGACATTAGTCTAAACACTACTGAGCAACAACTGAAGACATCAGTGTTATCAACATTCTTCGCATACTGAACTCAAAACATAGCACTGTACCAGCTACTAGGAAGACAATTAACTCTATCCCAGCTGAAACCAGGACACAGCCCCACTGAAAACTGCCAAGATAAGGAACAACTAAGAGAGGCCATTTTAACACCTAAAGTAGGTGACAGAGGCAGACTTCCGGAAAGTAAGACAGAGATGATGCAAAATGAAACGTGCTGGAGAGAGCTAATTCCCCAGTAAACTACAAAAGGAAGCTGGTCCAGATATAGCTCTGAGTCTTTTTACTTCTGATGTGTCCCATGTTGCCTTCCATCTTTGTTCCTCACCAATCTAGTATTGTGTCTGTCCCTGTTCTTGGCCATTCCCATTTAGCCACACCTGCCTCTGAGGCATAGATACATACATTCATATGTATAGACACAAACACCTCTCAGAAAATAGAGCTGAAGGTCTCCTCTGCACTGCCAACCACCCACCTTGTATTGACTCTTGCTTGCCCCAAAAACCACTTCCTTCAAATTGACTTTGTGATGTGGCCTCATGCACATCATAGAAACCAAATGAGGCTTACACAGTCCTAGACATCCCAGCTTTGATGAATTATGAGATGCTAACTTAACTCATGCTTGAGAATGAAATGTCCTTAGATACCTCATAAATGGTTATTTTTGTAACGAGCTTTTTATTTACAGTATCCCTACTGAAATCCTCAATGTTGCACTCCCGTGCACAAACAGCAAATTATTTTTCTTCACTTATTGTTTCTATGCAGACAAGCTGGCTACCGATTAGCAACATTAAGCCAGACTTCTCAGTCATGTAACATGCATTAAGATGAAATCACAGTTGCATGGGTTTTGGTTTACAATTATCCTGCACTGGGTGAGGGGAAGGAGGAATTAGACTTAGTTTCAAGTGACATTAATTGAAAGGATTGCAGACGTAGTGCATTAGGTCAAATATACAATTACTAACTGGAAAGTAAGTGCTCATACCTTTTGCGTGTTCACAAAATCAGTCTAATGGACTGCTTCAGCAGCAATAATCTTATTTATGCACGGAGTACACCACAAAGGATACTGTTATATTGCCTGATTTTGCCTCCAAAAGTGGCTGGAGGTGCAGACTGTGTTTACAGATGGCTTACAGCGATGTAGCTTGTGCTGGTCGATCACAAAAGCATAAACTACAGTAAAACTTCCTTTAGCAATTTACCTTAATCTAGTAACTGCATGATTTGTCCTAAAATATTTATCAGCTGGGTTTACTGCATCTACAAGAACAAACATTTAAACAGGTTGCATTGGCTTAGGTGAACGGATTTTATGCAAAATTTTAGAGAAATTCATGCTTCTGTTTGCGGCTGTGACCCAAAGACAGTATGAGTCAGCATTTCCTAATAAAGTGATTTAACTGGCTTCCATTCTGATTGATCATTTTACCAGAGGCAGAGAGAAATAAAACAACAGGGTGGAAAGAAAGAAAAAGGGAAGGAGGGGGGATAAAAGGAAACAGCTTCAAGAGAATGGAGCACAGTTTATGTTTTGGTTTTATTAATGTAGACATGCGATTAAGCTACATCCAGTAGAGCTGGAAAGTCAACACACAGCATTCATATCACCAGTGATATGTGCCTCACTTCTCCAAAGGATGATTAAATGGGTGTAAATATCCATTGGGCAATTTTTCAGTGTGACGTTTCTGCCATGACTTTATCCAAAACACAGAGCATCAGCTATCAGGAAACATGCTGCTTTCTAACACAAAGGCTTCAAAAAGACTCCATGGCATTCCAGATAGAGCAGGAATTTCAGTGATAGTTTGAGCATGTAGCTTGCTCCATAGGGTGTTCATTCCCTAGAACCGTGTCATCAGAGAACGGTGTCAAAGTTGAACATGCTACGACAGATAGAGCTAGTCTGCAAACATAGACTGATTTGTGCTTTTTCTTGCATGTGCCCTGCACGGTTAACCATCTGTATATTCAATGAGAGGAAAAGGTAAGTGGCTGAACATAGTCAGATCCTTCTCACTGCAGAAGGGGGGGAAACCCAAAAATATTACCAAGGTAGCTGAAGCCAAGGCATTTCAGTTCATTAGATTTGTACTATTATATTCTTAAGCGATTCCCAGAGAAGTGGAAAACCAGGCAAAATTATGACAGGCAAAGCCTGACTGCCATGCGCAGAAATCTAAGAGCCAGTTTAACTGCACCTGACCTATCTGGCATGTTTTTTGTGGCAACAGGTATCAATAAGTCACCTTAATGCCAGGAGTGGGTGTTTTTTCAGATGAGTGGATTAATTGCTTGAATCAGATGATGCTTCTGCTGAGAAAACCTGTAGTTTATAAAATGATTAATTAATGTGACTAATGTCAGCAAGCTTGAGCGTCTATGTGTCAAAGGCAAAATGATTATAACTTCCTTCGTCCCATAATGTATTTATGGTCTTGTGCAGAGGAGGAAAACATTTCGTAAAGGAGAAAACTATAAATGCTAATGGACAAGCAACCATAGCAATTTCTTTTTTACCATGGTAAAATACAAGTTTTAGCAGTTAATGCTGGAATCGGCCCATATACTTTAAAAGAAAGAAAAAAAAAAAAGAGAGGAGGAGGGGGGAAAAAAAAAAGCTTCTCAGCCCCCAACGTTATCGTGAGCAAAGCTGACCTTTGGGGAGAAAACACTGGTTCTCTGAGAGAGGACCAGTCCAGAATTTTATCAAACGATTGGCAGTGGTGTTTTTTATGGTAAACCATTGGGATTTTAAAAACAAAATCTTGCTCTTCCATCACAACAGCCCTTCTTAGTCAGATACTTTTTAAATTACTTTCCACATTAGAAGGCCTTGCTGATGAATGGTATAAGAATGATCATGATTTGCTGTGCTACCAAATTCAGTCCTATTGGGATCAGACCAAAGTACATTTTGCAAACATATTTCTGCAGCAAAATAATCTAACGGCATAAAATTGATACCCCAAGCACATTGTTTGACCCTCCTTGCAAAGCAAAATGATGGTCTTGTTTCTTAATGGCAGGCCTTTGCCAAAATCCTGTAAAAACACAGGACATAGCCAGAACTTGAACCCAGCAGTGCTTAGATTTTTGAAGGATTAGAACTCTTAATGTTGGTTGTGTAGCAGCAACCTATTAGTTGTGCAATGCTCTTTTCGCAATCCCTGCCTCGTCACACTATATGTTCCTGAAAAAAAGAAAATGGCACAAGAATTTGGAAGCCTAGAAAACAAAACACTACAGCAAAACATTCACGCACACTGCTTAGTCAGGAACAGTGCAGAAAATTTAAATAAGCAGCATTCTGGTATGGTGGTGACTGCAGCTGAAAACCTTATCTAAAACTCAGCAAAGAAGTGTTTTGTGCACTGCCCAGGGCTAAAAATGTATAATGGCATCTACCTTTAGAGCAGGATTTTTCCACAGAGAGATTTGAAAACACTATCCCAAAAGAGGCTCTCTTCTGAGTCCTGACATCTAAGAAATCTCACCACTACTTGAGGACATCTTGTAGTTGGAACGACCATGCCTTTACAAGAAGCTATTAAAATAGACAGTACTGTACTGGGTTTTGCTGAAAAGCAAGTAAATTTGATCACAAATTTAAATGTGTATCCACAATTGCTATTTGATATTTACATAGAAGCTTTCACCAATTCAAAAAAATTATTCCTACATAGAACAAAGAGCTTTTATATCAGCTTCACAGAAGCATATGACATGTTCTCATCATGCACATGAACAAACAGGAAAGAACGGATTTATTGTGAACTGGGATTTTTGCTATAAATTAAAAGGCCATTCCCTTTTATATGTCATGTGTATTTAATTTCACTCCATAGGGTAATCCACTGAGAATTCAGAGAGTGCCAAGATCTACTTTCCCCATTCCTTTTATTTCCTTAGGCAAATACCTAGAATTAGAGACAGAGAAAAGATGAAAAAAGGGAAGGCCAAGGGAAATACAGAGGTCCAAGAAAGAAAGAAAGCCCAGTCTAAACAAGGATTTTTCCTGGTCTATGCAAGCAGCACTGATTATTTAAAACAGGCAAAGGCATCTGTCTTTGATTATGATTTCATGTATACTGTGGATGGTGGTGAGCTTACTGTGTGCCAGAGAAGACTGTCATCCTGCAGTATGAAATTCCAGTGAGAAAAACTAATATCTCTCTCAGGGAGAGACTTCTACCTTTGACTAACTGAAGGACAGACAGAAAGAGTTTTTATGCCAGGAAAAATAAAATTGCAAGCTATTACAGAATGTAAGGAAATCAGATTTAATTTACAAGCAAGAGAGAGAGTCAAAGCACATACATTTTAAATAAGTATACTTGAAAGTGCAACTGTTCAAAGGCTTTTCAACCAGTTTAAATTTTGCAAAATTTAAGAATCCATATGATGGAAAAGATCAACTTTCTTTTCTACAAGCCTTTAGTTGGTAGGCTACAAATAGCCTTTAGTTTTGTGTTATTTGAGAAGCATAGGCACAGTGGCCTTAGGGAAAAAAAGCGGCTTATGGGCCCAGAAAGGCACTTGGTAAGTACAGCACCAGAATGCACAAAAGACACACATAAATCTGCAGAGTTAACCGAGAAAGGCACTCTACCATCTCTCAACTCATGACAAGATGCTTCAGTCTAACAATCTATTAAGCTGGCATGTAAAACATTAAACCTGCTCAATCTGTGTATTATAGTCCCTTTCAATGAAAACTAGAAACAGCTGAACATCTCCAGCCAAGCCAATTCACAAGAAGTGGTGATAATAGCAACCAGAAGTACCTCACAAGCAGAGGATTTTCTCTGGAAAATGGGTGCTATTTCAGTGCTGTCCCTCTTCAAACAGTAGAAAATTACATACTACAACGACAGCAGTAAGAATCATCAAGACATGTGATGCTTTGCAGTCAGAACAAGTGCTCTAAGTGTTTATTTCCTTTTCTAGGGCTGAGGGAAGCAGCTTCCAATTAGCCATTCTTGTCATTCAGGACACCCCATCCCTACCTGAAATCAAATGAGCAAAGCGTGGAAGTCTTCAGGGCTTACTTCTTCTCATTGCCAGATACATCAGAAGGAAGCTTCACTTGCCCATCTCTACTCCATTAAGACCAGATCTTAGGCCTCAGTTACAACCAAAATCTCTCTCCTGCCTTTTAAAAAGGCCACCAACCGACCTAACTGCACTACCAATAGTGCCAAAAAGGACATCTGCTGGTTTGATGGACACGCTACGGTTCAGAGTAGTCTGAAATCTGTACAGCTTGTCAAGAGGCAAGGAGCTGACAGCATTTTGTTGACACATTTCCTCAAAGTAACGTGCAGACATACAGATTTGATTTTGAAATATTCTGCATTTGAACATTGCCAAGTGATAACAACGTCACAGGCGCTGAAACTCCATCTTATCAGTTTCTCATCAGCTTGAACAAACTAGAAGGAAGGAGTCTAGATATTTTTTAATTGTGGTGGCAGGGTAATTATGGAAGTTTATCCACTGGAGCAGAACGCTGTCCAAGAAAAGCTGTTTTACTGATTGAGTGGCTACATCTGGTAACATATCAAAACTCTAAAATCACATTAAACTATTTTTCTCATAGTAGCTACTATTTTACAGCTCCTCATTTAACACACTCCATTAAAAACCAGAACATAAATCCCAGGTACAATAACAGAACTACAGCCACTAATCACCACTGGATTTCTTTAAATAATAGAGCTTCAGGCCTGAGCCTATACTGTTGATGTGACTGGGATTTTTGCCATTTCAGTGCCACTGGAGTGGGATCAGACTTGGAGTTGGTTAGTTATAATAATAATGATAATGAATGATAATTTCTAGTAGGCAGCCTGGGTTAGCAGGGAAGGCTGTCACATTTCTTTATGTACCTGACATTGTGCTGAGAAATTACTACCGCTGCACGAGCTGACTGAGGGCAAGTATTATAAAAGAAAATGTCAAATTGAATCCAAACTATTTTCTTATTCTCCCACTTCACCTCCCTCTTTAAGAACTTACTTAACCCCTCTGATTTTATTTTCAGACCACAGCGTTTCCTAGCCCCAACACCCCTGCCATTTTCCAAACCACTCCCAACATTTCTGTCTTAATTCTGAAAATGGAGAAGTAAACTGCTTAGAAGATTCATAAGGGATAGGGCATAAATACTGAAGCCAATGTTTATTTATTTATTACTATCACTGATTTCTATGAAGGATGAGACACACCCAGAAACCCCAGTTTGTCAAGAAAGGCTGTTCAGTATTTTAAGACTATTGGGCCCTGCAAAATGCCCCAAATGGGGCACTTTAAAACTAGGGCCACAAAATTCCTAATGGCATTTAAGTATTTTAAAGAATGCCCAGTGTAATTGCATTGAGATTGCTTTGCACATTTTCAAAATCTTGACTTTATATTACTTTCTTCATTGATTTCTGTGTGAGAGGAGAAACCAAATGAAGCATCTGTTTCCTCCTTCAACACAAAGTCCCAGCAGGAGGAATACAGCATTCGTTTTTTGGAAGGCCTGAGCTGAAAGGTTTTTATCCTTCTGAGTATATAAAAAGATCCTGTCTCAAAGGACGCAGATAAAATTTCAAAAGCAGCAGCATTGGCTTCTCGGACAATAATGAACATCCCCAGCTACCCCAGGAATTCATAGTCTGCTACAGACTTGCTGTGTGTGGCAAAGCCAAGTACAAATACAGCTTCCAGATCTAAAACCTGTGGCTGAACACCTCAGAGGTTAAATGTCGGTCTCTAGAGAAGGCAAAAGGCTTAAGAGTGGTGGAGTAGCTTACACAATGCCAAAGTACAATGATAAGGCTGCTGAAAAAAGTAGAAATACTAAGCAACGTTATCAATAGCACCCCCATTTAACAAAGAGCAGGCAGGGAAAGTTTCTCACACTTGTACTTTTACCTTGCTAATTCTTTTATTTATTTGTTCCTTTATAATCTCTGATACTCAGAAATGCTTAGGACTCAATAATGTGGTGAGGCAAACATGACAAAAACTAGGAATTTAAAAGCTGATATTTGGGAAGATGGGTTAAATGCCCTAGCCTTTCAGCCAAGTCCAAGAATCAGCCCTGGCCTAGGTCTCTAGGGAAAACGTATTTGCAGTCTCTGTGAATACAAACACATTTCAGGGTACCACGTCACATGGCAACAGTAGTAGTCCTGGGGGAACAAGAGCTCAAGGAATGGAGTGCCAAGGGCATTGTGGGTCAGGATGGTGGCAAGAGCAAAGAAAACATGTTGAGAGTTGTAGAGGACATCCCCAGCCACAGGCTCAGCTGCCCGCTGCTGCCCAGGCGCCACGAACAGAGGCTTTTCTAGTACAGCCAAACTCCACTGCTCTGCTTTCTGCTTGCCCACAACTGCCACTCCTTCAGCGATATACCAAGTGATTTGTTACCTGATGGGGCTACAAAAGCCAACACCTGGGCCCCGGAGAAGCTGAAGTTCACTCCTTGCTGACCCTGTGTGTTTAGTTCCCTGGGGGGGGGGGGAGTAACAGGAACTGCAGTCTCTGCTCCCCTTCTGCCACTGCCTCCAGGTTGCCCCTGTGGACATCAGTGCTCATCACCACTGACCATGAGGCAAATTTTGTGACCTGGAATAAAAACCAGAGCAAAACCCAACCTCAGAGACCACGCTAGGAGATAAAAGTGTCTCCAGTCACCACCAGCCTAATCTGGATCAGAAGCTGTGACACTGCATTTGCTTTCTATGCTACCCTCTTCCTGCAGGTTTCTCTGTGCTATGCTGCATTAATGAAGAGTCTGGTGCCCATCCACTTCTTATGACTGGTGGTCCCACTCATGGGAATTTGTGCCTGCCAAGAGAGATATGGCTGTCTCTCAATTAGAGAAATTTAATTTTGTCAGATTAGATGCCTCCCCCTGCCAGTTTTTTCTCTCTCAAGTAGAGTTGCTTAAGTGAAATCCCTCACTGAAATACTACATATTTTCTTAAATGCAAAAGTTTGGAGATACTCCATGGGCAAATATGAAATAAATATGAACTCAGATTCAAAACTAATATTCATTGTTACTCATAAGAACTTAAAAAATCCTACATCTTTATGTGATCATCTATTTTTATATATTTACATGAGCAGGAATGTCACCAGACTCAACTAGAGTTAACTAGTTGATCTGAAGTGATGCTTTTGATCGCTGTAGCTTTAAGGAGTGTGTTTGCATTTCTGCTCGACTGAACACTTAAGAAAAACTATTTTAAAAAACGTTGCTTGCTATACCAGTCTCACTAGAATGGGAGCTACTGCAATAAAATTTCCATTATGCTTAGAGGCATCAGCAATCAGTCAATGGGACAGAAGAACTGGGAACTGCATTTTTAAGCAACATATCTTAGTTATGTCTCATTGTCTTTAATGCAGACTTTGTGTAAGAAAGGACATGTGGTTTCAGCATCACAGACAAACCTGGCTTGGAGTTACAGAAATACAAAATAAAGATCTAGTCATTCAATCAATTTTTAAACTAAACAACCCCATGTCTTTTAAAAATGACTGACTGCATTTAGTAAAATATCTTTCAAGTTTGACTATACCATAACATTCCAAATCAGGTGAATTTTTATAGAATTGGGTGAATATGCATGACTCATAAACCCCCTACAAATCAAAGCTAGCTACGGAAACAGTGACATAGCTACACCAGCATTTCAGTTTCACCACTACCATAATGAGCTTTAATTATGTAATTATTTCACACTTCAGCTGATTTGCACATGTTGTTCATGATCCTAGCAGCCATAAGAGGTAACACATGGGGAGTGATAAGGCTCTGTCCTCAAAGCTAGACGTCTGCAGGTAGGAGGAACAACAGAAAATCCTTAGGAATCTTATGAGAGTTGAAACATCATTTTCCTGCAAGATCATAACAACTCTTTACCAGGTTCAATCTTGCACTTTCTGGATATCCTCTTTTAACAGGATGCACCTCTGCTGAGGCCCGAGCTAGATTAGTTCTCCACATGAAGATTTACTGAACTCTTAGGATTAAAATTGGTGTTACTGAAAGCTAGAAGCGCATAGACAGCGGAACCCAATTTGAGATTTAACAATGAATAGAAAACAAGAAGGAGATGCTTTTCATTGCATTAGGCATATTGAAGACTGAAGATTTACTGCATACACATACTCTCTGGAAATGATCAGTTATTCTACTTAGGTTTAAAAAATTGCAATTGTCTTTGCAAACCAAATCATTAGATTTGCATACAATCATACTGTGTAGCCACGCGAAAATAAATTATATTTTCTGCTTGCATTTCTGTTGCAGATTTAATTGATGTAACAGTGCAGAAAACTGAGACAAAATTTTATTTCTTCTGCCTTTTAATTACCATCTGCTAACATAAGATTACATTTCTTAAAGTGACTGTGTCTACCTGCCAGCTGAATTTTTCGCCTGATTTCCTCAAGCTCTGGCAGCTGCCTTCATTATTGGTGAAAATGGCATGGCAAAGCTAGCATGAAAAATGAGGCTAAGCACCTGTCACTTCATTTTTCTGCAAAGAAACAAAGAAAACACATGAAAGTCTATGCTCTGCACCATCTATACTCAGCAACAATTTGCTGCAAAAAGAATAAAGCATCAGTTTGTTCTTGCAGAGTAAGAAGCATGACATATAAAGCACTTCTAGCAACCTACGTATTTATGATAATCAGAAAAGATAAATCTCCAAATAAACAATACAAAGAAATAAAACAAAGAAAGTGTGCATAAAAATTTCCCCCATAATCACTGAATTTCTTCTATAAATAAAATCATCCCCTAAATACAGGCTGTTTGGGGAGAAGAGCGCTACTAGTGAACTTCACCTAACAAGCGTAACAAGGTAGAGTCAAGCCTCTTATTAATTTCCTCTACAGCACAAAGAGCCTCTTATTAAAGCATGAATCAGCCAGGTACTAAGCACATTAAGCCCATGAGTAATCTCACTGCAGTCACAAGTGTTTGGATGCTTTAATGTTTTCTAGAATTGAGCCCTTGATCCCTATGGAAGATAGCTAAGATTTGCTGCATTTCAAGCCAATGCCTGCTGGAAAAGGTAACCATCTCATCAGAACCAACTGTTTGAGCATCCTTTGAAACCTGTCAGCTTTCATGAGTGGGAGAACTCACCTGAAGAGAACCCAAGAATGGAAACTATGGAGGAGGGCAAAGGAAAAGGCATAAAAAGCATATTATAACAGCTTGTTTCTACTGAATTTTCTGCTTCATCACAAAATAAAAATGGTTATATCAGCTGCTCTTTTCCCAAAGCAAAATAACCAGTTCAGGATGCCTGAAACAGTGCTGATGTAGTTAAGCTAAAAAACAGGGCTGGGTTAGAACCTAAATCGCTATTTACCCAGGACCACCAAGCTTGGGGCGAACATTTTGGTGAATTTGCACCACGGTCTCCTCTGCACCCTTCTCCAAGTACGGAGCTACAGCAGTGGCTCTGATTACCTGGGAGGAACAAGAGTGGATCCATGAGATGATTCCTTTAAATAAATGCAAAAATAAGGTGAAGAAATATGGGTAGATTCTGTTATGGCCAAGTCATAACCTGCTTTGTCCAACATGTGGAATATCTAGAACCACCTGCCACCTAAAATAACTTTCAGCTTTACTTCAAGTACACCAATTGCAAACTGTGATGGCTCTTAAAAAATACACTGCACAATAAAAGGGAACATATAACTACTGAAGTAGTGAGAATTTTCTGGGCAAGAGTTTCCAGTATTGCTAGACTACAGTGGTAACTAAACTGTGACACAAGATCTTGCTGATTTTCCTTGGAGATAATTTTCTGTCAGGGTGGATGCATAAAGCAGCACTGCCTACTTTGCACAGTAACAGTTAAATCCTGCCAATGTAAAAAAAAAAAAAAAAAGCAGAATATAGATTTGCTGCTTCTGCAATTGTTTTTTCTACATGTTCTTCCTCCACCCCCTTTCATGCCCATTATCTTGTTTTCTGCCAAATTTTGAGGGAGCATCTGCAGAAGATTTTGCTGAAGTGTGACAGGAACTATGAACAATCTTAATTTTACAAATGGTCCAGCAGCTGCCTAAAGGAAAGGCCTCAAGTTGTCAGATGCAGAAGTTTGTTTATATAAGGTCACAAAAGGACTGTGGTCTAAATCTAAGCAAATACTTTTGAAGAATTCTCAAAGTATTTTTTCCAATCAGAAAGACCCTCATTGCTCCTATTTTAATCTTATTTTCAGTATCTCTTCTTTCTAACAGAGGCACGTAAAACATAAAGCCTTATATTCTGGAGATACTTGGGTTAGTTCCATGAAGTTACTGTAGTCATCCTCTAATCCAAATAATCCATGAGAAGCCAAATTACCAACTTTGAACAAAAGTTTGAAGTTCTATCTGAAAGGCATCCAAAATACTCATTCTGTGAGATTCAGTTTTTGTACAAAACTGAAGTTGTCCTATTTTCCTTTGGAAATGAACACGCACGTGTCCAAAGATGGAATTTTTTCCCTCTGCTTTGCCAAAAGAAAGATTTTAGAAGGAAAAAGCATAGCGAGATCTGCAATTTCAGTCATGCTGGAATGAACAGAAGAGTTTATGGGATAAATATATACTTTATTTCATCCATATTTATGGAAGGATAATTGAAATTTTTTGCATGAGACACTGATGAAATGCACTTGAGCATCTAGTGGGAAGCATGAGGAGTCTTATTGGTTTCTTTTTAAAGACATTTCTAATTTTTATGAAACTAAGACTGAAATATCACATCAATTATTAGCGTATTTCCAAAGAAATCATTAACAGTATATTTTAGCACTTATAGCAGTAAAGAGTTCAAATCAGGGTCAGGTAATAGTAATGCTGTGTGGGCTGTTGTTAACTTCACTTTTATTGCAATCTATTATAATTAACATGTTAAAATACAAGTTCCAATGCCCACAATGAAAAAAATAATTAAAATAAATCTGTTAGCAAGTGCCATGCTGCAGTAATCTCATCCAGGTTTACAACATTGTATATGGCTGTGTCATACAAAGGCCTTGATCCTCACACATTTCCTACAACAAGCAAGACAGGATTTGGTCACTATTTTGGGTGAGAAACTGGCAAATACAGATGTTGCAGGAAATAAAATCGGTAGTTCAGTAGGTGGCACTCTTCCCTTGGAGTTGGTACAGAACCAAAGCACCAGCATGTTACTAAGTGCCAGAGATGTTATATGATGAAGTAGATACTAAAGAGAGAACTTTAATCGCACAAGGTCAAAGATCCCAAAGTACCTTTTCCAGAATATCAGTGGTAATCATAGCGTCCTGTTCAAGCTTCCCTTTTGGTAGTTGCAGCCCACCAGATTTCCTCTTGACGCTTCTGTAGGGTAAGGAATGGTGTGGTTTGTGCAGCCCAATGCTGCAAATAACAAAAGGGTTGAGTTTCCTGAGCAGGAGACATCTGCAGTTCAGGTTGTGCAAACCAGGGCAGTACTAGCACATGCCTCCTGGAGTTTGTAACCACTTCCAAAGCTTCAAGGTTTACTAGATTTAACCCTTAGTGTAAAGAAAGCTTTGTCACAAATATTCTTTATGACTGAATACATCCTTGAGAGGATTCTTTAACTTATCCCTTATGGCATTACTTATTAGTTTTCAATTATGAAAGGAAAAGAAAATCAATACAGTTTTCCAAAAAAACCCACCCCAATCTCTGAAAAGACAGTCCACATTATTTTAAAGCTGTAGTAAGTAAATAACTCGCTTTTCAGAAAGAAATATGAAAACATTTGAACTTCCGTCACCACATATAAGGCAGAAGCATGCAGTTGGAAATGCACATGGTTGTTTATCCTAATGTACAAGGTGGTCATATGCATTCAAAAAGTTATATACTATGGACCAAGTCACCACCTATAGGCTTCTGCCAATCTTTAAGCCAATTATCTGGAGGCTCTGCTACATCTGAGTTTGAGCAAGGAAACCCCAGATCATTTTTGCATTGCGGATTTGTGATAAATATACAGTCAATGCAACTACAGTGAAAAAAAGTCAGATGAGGTTAATACTAGAATATTAGCAAGAAAAACTCTGGTTCCACTAGAATGATTTTCTGGATGAGAAATGTAGCTTTTATTTATTTATGTATTTATTTTTTCACAGTGGCTTCCCAACCGTGAAAAAAGGCCTAGATATTTGTTTTGTTTCATTTTTAGTTGCTTTGATTTGACATTTTGCAAGTCTTTTTCAGTTTAAGAATTTGATGTCAGAAGACTCCAAAAACATGGCTATTTACAAGACAAAGAAAAAAAAAAATTACCAGAGTTCTTCAGCTTATGAAGCAGATCCTTTAAGAAATGAGTAGTCATATTTTTGAAGCCAGAAGGGACAATTCCTATCATCTAATCTAACTGCTGTATAGCATAAGCCAGGTATCCTCTTTCAATTATTTCTGGATCAGGCCCATAATTTCAGACTGTGCTATGGTAGCTTCTTCATAAGGGTGCTCAGGCTTTATTAAGGGAAGTTATTCAGCCCACTATTTACAAAATTCTATTGCTACCCCTGATGCCAACGTTCATTCCAGTCTTAACTATAGCGCCCTATAACCCGCATGCCACAGAGCAAATCTCCAACCTCTTGCTTAGATTTCCATCCAGTTACTACTGCTAGGCTTTTCATTATCCACTGGTAAACCATTTCTTTTATATGACCACTTTGCCCTGATACTGGCTGAGGCATACTGCAAAATTATAAAGCTCTAAAAATAGGAGGAACTATACTCTTCTTAGTTATGTAAAACTTTATTCCATACAGCATACTTAAAACCTCAATAAAGAGATAGTATTAACAAAGGTAGATTGCTTATAGTTGGTCCTTGACTAGATCTGTGGTTTAATATACAAAAGAGCTTAAGACAAGTTCGGTACCAATGAATACTGAAGGACTGACTTGCCACACTCTGGTAGTTGATATAGCTCTTCTGACCTCACTTTTTCAACCCTAGCATTAACCAAAGTTTTGGCATTCCCTGATATTTTCCTATGTTCGCGTTTTTGCAGAGGTACAGCTCAGATTCTGGGCTAGCAATGCAAGGGAACAGAAAGTGAAGGGTTTGCTTTCACCAGAGGATGGCCTGAGCGTTCTTTAACTCTCTTTCTGGAAGATAACAAAGTCAAGACTTATTTTGAGGTATATTAGAGGCCTTCCTTGTTTGAATATTAGAGGGTATATCACCACTTTCTCTATCCAAGCCCCTGGTTTGCAAACCACTTGCAAACACTGACATAAACCATTTCACTGAGACACCAAGAGAAAGCTGACCAACCTTCTGACAAGTATCAGGTCTAGTCATTTTGGTTACATAGGAAATGTTCAGATATATTTGCAGAACATGCTGAAAGTGCAGTGTGAATATCAAAAAGCTGAGGAGGTCTTTTAAGTCATTTGCTGTCCATATGCAACATCATTATCTAATATCAATCCAGTCTTTCCAGAGAAATCAATATTAGACTGTGTGATAAGTTCATATTTTATTAACAACCCCATAGGGCAGAAAGTGCATGTGTTCAGCTAAGCTCAACCATTTAATGTAGTTTAAAGGTGATGAAATCTTTTAGATCCAAAACCTTTCTCAGCATGCTGCAATTTTACACCAACTATGGGAAAGTTATTGATAAAAAGGATAGAGGGAAGATGCAAGATTGCCCAGGTAATCTGCGAGGATACTATTTCAAACATATTTTCTGCTTTCATAACATATGTGGCATCATGAGAAGAAGCAGAAAGCAGGACTTATTTATGCACTGTTACACTGATAATGTGTGTTACAGCCCAGTACTGTATGTAAAAGAATAGTCTGTCTCAAGCAACACAGCTATAAAACTTTGAGTGGCAAACTGCATTTAGTAGACTGCTGGGAGGTCTGTGTAAACAATAATAATTTATGTCAGGACTTATGTTAAGGGTCATTGTGGTTTCTTAGCATAACGATGTTAAACAGTTTGACTGTTTTATTAGTAGATACTGTATTAGCAATATTTAATAACTAGTTAAATTGTAGTCCTATGACAAATCCATCACTGGGAGAAAAAACCCCCACAATTGTCTAAGATTTCCAGCCAGCTCATTTATATAAAAAGGTACTTTGGGAGTAAAACAACTTATGTGGTAATAGCAGACTACACTGCATATTAAGGTGTATATAAAAAATTTGCAGAAAGCTGTACACAGATGCTCATGTCTCAGCAAATCAGAGTGAGGTTACCTTCTAAAACCAAGTCTTTTCAGAAGCTGAGTGAAGGCCTGCAAAGACCAACCAACCAGTTGGCAATTTTTGAGGCAGGACTCCTCTCCTCTTCAACAAAGAAGTGCATTTACTCTTTCTTGATACCTTCCTTATTATGTATTCTCCCACTGTGATAACTTCATCTTTTTGCCATGCCTTTTTTTCCAAGTACTTCTGACCATAAACCACACGATAATACATTATTTGACATCTGCTTTTTATCTAAAATCAGTTATTGACTCAGTCTTACAGAATGCAAGCAACAGAAACACCTCAGACTGCAACCTACATGTAGTCAACTCAGGTTAGCAACCAGAAGAGCCACCAACAGAGCGTTACCAGGAGCATGGCTGATGTCACAAAACCATTTAACAGGATCAGTGCAAGATTTGCAAATTTTGGCTTGCGGCTTTGTGCGGATGCATAAAAAATGGTATTGTTGCTGTGATGAGTCTTCGTATTTTCAGCTGATAGAGACAGAGAAAATAATGAGACAATCCACTTTTCCATGAAAGCAAAAATGTGCACTCCCTTAATGTAGCTATACTGTATTTGCACTCCTCTTGTCCAAACTGTATTTGCACCCCTCTCGTCCAAACCAATTTTTTAAGGTGATGCATACTGCAAATCCAAAAAAATGGCAGAATCCTAAAATTCACCATCAACTTTTGAAGACATAGCACATTATTCTCACTGTTTTTTAAGTACTGAACTGTTAGAATTGCTCATAATAGATGGATTATATCTTGTGAAAAGTCTTGGTCTACTTCTAAAAACACTTGAGTGAAGAGGGAAGACTTTAGTTTTTGCTTCTAGAATGAGCACAACTGTGCCCAGAAAGCATGGAGATACCATTAAATTAATTTAACATATTTCTTTTCCACCCCATCTGCTATTTCAGATCTCCTCTCCATTGCACTATCCTGCTCATCCCATTTTCTCCATCCCTAATTTCTTTCCCCATTTCCTTTACTTGTTCTTTCTCCTCACAGCATGCCCTTCTTGGCTAGATAATCACCATTTCATTTCTCAATAACTATTTCTCTGAACATTCAATGGAGGTGATATTCTCTTCCCAAATCTTTCCCCCCAGCTTTGAGCCACTTCCATTTTTTTAATTTTTTTTTTTTTTAATATTATTATTTTTTGGTACTGGGCTTCTCCTAAGCCATCTTCATGGCAGCACTGATTATTTAGTCTGTCATTCCCAAACCTTTCCACAATCAGTCTTTGATGCTGTCCTCAAAGAGCAAACTCTGTATTTGAAGCTTTTTTCTACTTCTGTCAGGCTTTATATCTCGTCCGTTCTTCACTGCTTAAGGCTCTGTGTTTTCAACTACATTTTTTTCCTGAACTTCCATGCTTGTTTCAGCCTAGCCCATCAATTTTATGCAATTAATGTAAATGTATTTATAGTCCTCAACTCAAATCTGGTCTACATTATAAGTTGTGTACATACAGCTAAGGTAGTTGAGGAATGTGGGGCAAGTATATTATGTAGTATATAGTATATATACACTATCAAGCTATAGTATATTGTCTTTTGCTATAGAACAGTTCAAAGGCAGAATATTCTCCCTGATTCTGCTACTATTCTCTTGAAATAAGAACTCAATTTTACTACTTCACTAAAGATCACAAGACTCAGACGTTACCAGGAAAGACCACATTTTAACAAAGAAAACCAGGATAAAATCCCATGATGGGGAACTCTACTTTCCTTTTGCAGTGCTGAATGCTGCAGGCTGGGAGAAATGGGAAAAGTCCCATGTCCTGGATGAAAGACATGTGAAACAATCTGGGAGTAAACACCCAATCCAAGATACCTAGTCATCTCAGCAGACTCCTATATTTTTATTTCCCTCCCGCAACACTTCCCTGCCAGAAAGCTTACCACTATTTCCATGTTGTCACTATGACTCTTGCTCAGACCAGGATTAATTTTATCTAAAATGACCCTTAAAGCTCCCTTTCTTGATTTTTTTCTTCCTTCACACAGTTTAATCACACTATCCCTTCAAATCCCCTCAGTAGGAACTCTGTTTGCCATCAGGCAGATGCTATCATAAAATTTTTACCTTTCCATCCTTATATTATTTCTCCCATAACTAACAAATTTAGAAGCGTGGTGTTCAATCCCAATAATACAAATTCCTGTAGTGCAAAATATTATTTAGCGTGAAGTTTCATCACCGAATATATAGAAAGATTTATTCTGCTAGTGTTGACTCTTACTAGAAGTTAACATTAACACAAACCTTTTCCATACACCCTTCAAGTCTCTTCTATCAGAATTGCTCTGCATTTATACTACTACTGCTTTTAATTTACAGCTGTCTTCTCTCACTCAAGTCCAACCTCTGCCTTGCTTGGTATCTATATGCAAGTCACTTTACACAGTTCTGTAAAGCATTATCTCATTATTCTGTCTCTCACTGTTGAGCATTTTCAGACCTTCTGTGTGAAAGATGAGATATAAAAATAAATTGAATTGGAATACGTGATGCTAAGTCCTGAACTTAAACAGACTACACTCACAGTGCATATGTAATTTGACAGCTACAGGCTGTACTTTCATGACTTACATCAAAAGGATTAATGCAAGGCAATTAAAGTTCTAACTGTTCTGGGTAGTCTGACCTAGACATTAGACTCATGGCCATGTAATCCTGGGTTGTTATTAACCAATGTGACAAAGAAAAACTGGGATGATTATTACAATGATTACTAGTTACACTGTACGTCAGAGCCAACCTTCAAAAGTTCAATGTTTCTGTAAATGTTCTTCTCTTCTGTCCACCACATCCAGGTAACTGCCTTAGCTGCCTTCATTAATACAACGTGAGAAAGCATTTGTAAACTTATAGATTTCTGTCAGGAAAAAAAAAACAAAACACAACAAAAAACAAACAAACAACCCTCCCCACCACCCAAACCCCACAAAACAACACAACCACAACAGGATGTTGTAGAGCCTTCTAAACAGGAAGGCTATGTAGTACGGAATTTTGGGTGTCAGCTTTGATAAAGCTGGACTAAGTAAGGGAGAAACAGTTAAAATGTTCATTCTAAGGAGAAACAGGAGAGACTGAAATACTGAAGATGTAATTTGACATAAGGAAAAGGGAAGGCTCCACCTGACTGGGTCTTAAAAAATTCACAGAATTTTCCCTTCTGTTTTCCATTGGTATTTCAACTGAATTAGAATAGGGAGGACATAGAGATACAAGAATCTTCATGCATCAAATCCTCTAAATATGATTATTTGAACATTAGAAGAACAGAAAGTATTACATCCCATATCAGTGTTTACAGATTTAAGATTTATAATTGTTTCACTTTGAGGCAAAGCAATAAAAGAATACATCATAGAATCAATAGAAGTCATTCCAATTGCTCTAACTTTAGTTGACTGTCTCTGTGCAAAAGCTGTGGCTTTGAAACTGCATTCCTTCATGTGGTCTTTAATCACAAAAATAAAGTAGTACTAAACTGATATGAAAAATAAGCAACAAATGTGTTTGGGTTTTTTTTAATTCCGAAGATATAAATCATTATGATCTGAATCCATGTAATCAAAATAAATCTAAAATGGCTATTGTGGTTTTTATTTTTTTTTAACTAAATTATTTTTAAAAGAGTTAAAACTGATCAGATTTTAAATTGTGGACACAAAGACTCTCAGATACTAAGGCCTTTGTGAATGTTCAGTTTCACAGTACACTTTTTCCTGTGCTGACTGTAATAAGATTTAAACTTGCATTCCTTCTTATTAGCCTGCTAAAAATTCACACCCTGAGATCTAGGATCTACATTAATTCTTGAGTATAGGGAAAACTATTTTTGAACGACAGTGAAAGCTCAGAAACATAACTATACAAGGATTTTTTTTATTTTTAAACACTGTGAAAAAACAATACTAAGAAAGTCTTTGCATGTTCCTTAGTAGTGCCGAGGCATGCATTGTATTTCCCAAAACCAAACAGCCTTATGGGTCTAATGACATGTTGCACACAATCTGGTCCTTCATCATTTCATGCAGATCAAAAAGTATGGTTGGGAGTTATTCCATTTCAGGATTTAGATTGTAAAATATAAATATTTTTCTGCAGGAAAACCCACCTATCTCCACTTCTTTTTTCTTACTCAACACAGCATCAGAAAGTGATGTTTTCTTTCTGTTTTTTTCTCCCTCTAGGATCCCGCAACACAACATCGGTAAAGCTGTCTAATAACATAGGAGGAATTTAGCTAAGAGCAACAGCTGTTTTGAAGCAGATTCAATTCTTTCATTGAATCTCCACTAAAAATAATTTAACTCAGGTAAAACTTGACATTTTACCTCAAGCCTTCATTTAGAAGTTAGTTTCCCACAAGCACATAGGTTTGAAATCCTCATGGTATATATTGAACAATCTGAAATAGAATAAATGTTTTCAAAGAGAAACAAAGGAAGATTATATACAAGCTGGAAAGTAGAAACATTCTAGGAATATTTAGTGTAATTATCAGCCAATTTTGTATTTTAATGATCTAGCTTTAAATTAGAGAGAAGCATAAAACACATGCTATAAAGAAGCAATTCCATTTATTCCACTAATAAGTTGCAACCTGTTTCCGTTTTACAAGCATGCACATAAATGCATTCAGTTAACATGAATTACGTATGCATGCCTGAATGTTCATGAACCATTCCTAATGGCTTTAGGTTATTGCAAATCTGATATCCCAGAAGTAAGTTATCCGTAACTATGTACGGAAGCAGCAAACTCAGCCCTGTGCCATGTTTGTCTATTGCTGCTTAAGAGTGCCAAGGAAAAGCAATTTGAAACTTCAATTCTGGTGCTGCAAAAGCGTGGCCTTTTAGTTTGCCCAAGGGTTGCTCTAAGCAAGATGGGATCCTGTCTTCGGTCATGGGTGCCTCTGAAAAACTCGTCCTGCCTGCTGGATTTACATAACCATCGGATAGTTTCCCATAGAGAGATGAAAGAATCTCAGGACATTTAGATAAGAAGGAAAGATGGTCTGGGGAAGGAACATGGTAAGAGAGCGCTATGCTGCTTGGACAAATTATGTTAAAGTATGCTTGGGATTTGTAAATAATGAAGCACAACCTGAACTAGTTAGTTTCTAGACACAACCTATTATTATCATCATCTTCCTTTTTAAAATTCTGGCTCATTTATTTTGTAACCTAAGTGCTGAAAAGAGAAAGTTTAAGAAATTAATCTCTGAAATGAGCATTCAAGACAATTTATACATATTCCTGGTCCTCTACAATGACTTGGCAGATAACCCTAGCCTTAGTTTTGCTTTATGCTGCATACACTTTTCCCTCATCCACAGTGCTGTTCTATTCTCCAAGAAGCAGATTGACAAGATGTGTTCACAGGTAGTACAAACCAGAGGAATACAATTTAACAATAATATTACTAACAAAAGGCAAATTGACCTAGAAGACTTGTAGAAGCTACATCTGAATGAATACAGGAATGATAGTAAATGACCTGGATTTACACCCAATCTGTGGCCAAGCCATCCCATCCTGGGAGTAACGTCCCCACCCCCTGGCAACTCCCTGACGCAGGAGGAGGTGGGCAAGCCTCAGCTCCCCATCTCTCCTTGCAGCCCAGACACACTTGCTGGTACCCGTCAGCAATCAATTACTGCTCCCATGAGCAAGGTTGAAGGAGGAAAAGACTTCTGTCAGAGACATTTACCTGGCTATAAGTATTTCTAGACCTTGACCTACAGTTATTGCCTCCCCCTTTGTGTTTATTATTTCATACTCTGATGGGATGAATGGTGGAGTGTTTTCTCAAAGCTAAGAAACACCCACTCACTCTCAGACAATGATGAATACAGATGTTAAACTCAAAAATTACCAAACAAACAATTCCCATCGCAATCTTCCTTGCACTCACAAAACCCATGGGCATGGGGAGTGACCCACTTCTAGAACTTTTTTGCACAAGAGAACTGTTTTCTTAGGGCTTGTCCACATAATATCAAACAACTTTTATCACTGTAACAAAAAGGAATAACAGTATAGAATAGACTACTGGAGATGCTATTGTAACCAATATCTTTCCTTTAAAACACAAGACTCAAACTCCTTTATACATATATTTAAAAAAAAAAAAAATAAGAAAAAAAGAAAAAAAAAAGAGCCCTGATCCTAATATACAGCTTGTCATAGGCCAAAACAGGAATATAAAAGAACAGTCAGGAATTTTAATTATGCAAAAGACTGTTTGACTGGTGTGTGGGTGTGACAAAAAGGACAACAGAAATGCCACAGACAAGCAGAATTTTAGAAAGAAAATCCAGATGCATGCTGGGCAAATGTGGGATGCGGCACTGAGAAAATCCTAGACAGAGCTTTTGAGTCTGAGTACCAGCTGAAAACAATCTCCTGTTGTTTGATCCTCCTGTGCTCAAGGAAAAGGTACTTGGCACGTCTTTTTAAATAAACAGGATTACATGAAAGACATTTGTCTCCAGCATCGAATTCTCCTTCTAACTGGAACAAACTTGTGAGACTGAATGCTTGACTAACTCAAAAACAGTTACAATGTTTTTTTGAAAAGCCTTCCAGTATTCTCATTAACAACATATGCACCCTGGCAATTAGGTAGTCACTGTGTTTTAGCAGTTTGAAAAATAAAATTTCAAATTACAGTTTTATCAGGAAGCTGTAAAAACACCCATTCTGAAAGTAACCATAAAGTTTGATAACCCATTACACTAAATAACATTCCCAGGGGCTAATCCATGCTGATGACTCAAGACATACAATCTCTTTCCTAAAAGTCTGATTTCTGGCACTGGAAATAACTGCACAGCTGTGGGATATGCTGACCCCAGTATTAAATATCAAGAACTTTGATCACAAGTTCTCAGTTCTAATCAAGCAGCTATGTATGTTTAATGTAATTCTATCACTCTAAAGCACAATCTCTCCTTTCTTTGAGGAACTTGGATGAAGGACAGATCCAGAGCTATGTTCTGCGAAGCAACCTGTGATACTTCCATGTAACATGATGAATGATACAACCAGAATTCTGAATTTATTGATCACATAACATGAAAAAAGCTAGCATATTTAAGGTCATAAACTCTTCCTGAGAGGTCAACTAACTAGTAAAATATGCTAGCAGGTGAATTTTACAACATAGAGAATTTCTCCAACCATCTAGCTGTTATTTTTAATCATCACAACATGCATATGAAGACAAGTATAAGAATTATCTCCGCAATGCTTATGCCTGGGAGAAGACTTGGCTCCATGCATTTTCAGACAAAACACATGACTAAGTCGTCAGCAACAGAAATGCCAAACTTTATCAACTTATGAGAGCAAGACAGGAACTGCCTGGCTAAATAATACCAAAGCTTCACCTAATTCCTCTCCAATCTCCAACTAGGCCCACGATCAGATGCTCTGGAGGAAAGGATAAGTATCCTGGCTAATTTACTTTCATGTTAAATCTCATCTGCGTGTCAAGTAATAGCCAAGAGGAGCGGCGATGCCCACACCACATGTACCTTCCATGGTGGGCAGCCCAGGGCCTCATTACACTTTCCAACGGCCGAGCTAGACTGTACTGCATGCAACTGCAAACATTCCTTACTTCTTCTCAGCTTCATATTTCTATTTGATTTTGTTGGCTCCATGGAAATGGAGCCAACTTTTCTGCCAGTTTTAATGGATTTCACCCTGAAATCAATAGAAAAATACCCATCTATAATAGCTGTTAATTTAGATCCTAATCTGTATTATGCCAGACAGGAAGTTTCTTTGGCTCTCTTACTTTGAGGGAAACAGTAAGAAACACAGAAATGAAAAAGGGCAAGATTTATCTAGGAGGTGGCAGCAGCTAAACTCTTCGGCTAATGCAGCTGCTGACATTTCCAGCCATTCAGTGCATTCCTCCCTAGGGAGAATAGAGCTGAAAGAAACTACTTAGTATGAAACTACTGGATGTCCATTAAAAATCATTCTAGTGGTGAAGATGAAGAGGCTCACTGGCAAAACACTCCTTGTATAAATCTAAAAACAACATTAAAAGCCATCCAAAAAGCAGGCAGTTAAATAGATTCTTTCACACTGAGAACCAGCAGTACAGGAGACTAAAATGGATTCTAGGAAAAAAAAATCCAAACTTTTTATTCAAACTACTGATAAAGAGATTTCCTAGTCAATGTCTGTGTAATGCTGAAGAGAATGACTTTGCACAAAACCCCAAGAGATGCTAGAAAATATGATTTAAAGAAGAGTTTTAAAAGTAGAATTCAAAGACTTTGTGGGGATGGCAGATCACCTTCTTATATTAACACCCGTTATACAGGATAACAGAAAAAAAGAGCTTTATTCTAATGAAGGATGGGATTTAAAGGTTCTCTCTCCATTCAAACAGTATGGAAATTCTGGGATCTGGGATGGTAGCAATATCTGATGCAAATGAACTTATTAAAAAACTAATAGAGCCATGGTGATTTAAACTAATCCAGAATGAAGTTGCCTCAAAATATTTTGAAACTAACTAAGCTAGGAAACACGATAGGTAGTTTTAAGAAAGGAAGCTTTGTGAGGAAGCTGCCAACAACTGTATCTTACTCCAATGAATGGGAATATACCAGATGTCTCTCTGGGCATGACACTCCATGGGAACATTTAGTAGTAATTCCATAATCCTATCCCTTTATGCATAGTAACCCCTCAGGATCCAAATCAAGGCCAATACTTCAGTGCCCCAGGCTCTGCACAAAACAGTGACAATTCCTGCCCGCAGAACTCCAAACTTGCAAGCATACCTATATATTAGTCTTATTTCCAGTTTAGCTCTGGGAATGGGCAAAGACTGTGTGAAACAGGAATAGACAAATGCTCCACAAAAGTCCTATTTTACCTTCAAAGCAGATACCTCATTCAAGTCTAATTTCTGTGTTTTCTGCCCTCTAGATACTACAGACACAAGCAAGGCAATGCATTCCCTGATTTAACCAGATTTTCTAAGGGCATTGTTTTATGTGGTGCTCACTGACCTCCTCCTTCATTTGAGTTCACTGGATATAGTAAAGTTCTGTGAACCTCACTGTTAGATTTAATGCTTTTGTTTCAGATTCATCTCCTCTGTTCACTACCTCCATAGCTGGACAGAAAGTCAAGACTTTTACCTCATTATAAAAGCTAGCAAGAAAGATAAGTCTTTTACCTTGTTATATAAGCCTGAAGTGAAAAGCCAGAAGAAAGAGACATAAAAACTAAGTGGGAATCTTTGTCAACTTCTGTGAATGCCATTTAAGAAAACTGAACAGAAAATAGATGTACATGGAGAAGGCTAAGGAAAACATTTCAATTCATTTTCAGCAAATCTGGTTTTCTACTTTTCTGCTGAAATGAAAGCACAAGTGGCAACAACTCCATGCCTACGCTTGTTATTGCCTACTCAAGAATCAAGTGCTCTTTCAGTCAAGACTTGATTGTTGGAGAGAAAATAAACTGTCAACTGGTGAGGCTTGTTATCAAGCTGGAAAGTGAGAAAGGGTTGCTTGCTGCTGCTAGTTTTGGGATTTCATCAAAATGGCTTTTAGAAGCACATTCTTTTGCTATAATCCTTGAAGTAGTCCTCTTAGAGGAATAGCATGCAATGAGGTTGGAGTCAAAGAGCACCCGAGGCTTGGTTTTCTTAGCATTCTCACCCCTGTAATTGAGACAACATGGTCCAACAGAGAAAAAAAAATGGGATTCCAGAAGCGTCAGTTCTTCTCTTAGCTCTATCAGTGCCCTGTTTTTACACCATAGGAAAGTCACTTAATCTTTCTGTTCTTCAGTTTTCCCATCTGTAAGGCATGACTGATATTACCCTTTTAATGACACACTAGGAGGTCTCAGATGATGTCTATTTACACAAGCTAACTTGCAACAAATTGATTTGGCATTTGATCAAACCTCATGTTCTCTGTCCCCTGCAACAGCCTTCCCTGAGCTGTAACCCACTTCCGTTCTCTGGGCAGCAGAGCTCTCTCAGCTCTCTTCGTGTTTTTCACAGCATCTATCTCTAGAATAGGATAAATGAAGAGGGGTGTTCGGTTTTTTTCATGCCTCAGCTTTTCACATACCACCATATTTGTAGCATCATACAATCATTACAAATGTCCCTGATTTTTCTGACACTTTGCAGCTTAAAAGACTCTGCGAGGTTTCCCTACATGTTCAGAAAAGATTGTACAAGAATTGTTTGTTTTGGCTTGGCAGCCTTCCAAGATTTTCAAAAGCAAATGCTAAATACCGGTATTAAATAATATCTAGGAAAGACCCTTCCACACTTCCAGAGGTGATGGGAGGAGGGCAACACACACCCTAAAACAAAACAAAAAATGCAGAAAATCCCAATTTCTACACTTAAAGCACACTCTTGGTCCTGCAAAGTGGGCTTGTACAAGTGGCTGTCCCCACATTAACAGAATGAAAGGAGTAACAGAGAAACACAAGTACAGGCAGCTCCTACAGTCACTCATGAAACTACATAACAAGAGTAATTAGTCTTCACGATCATCTGAGTAACCTTTTAAAAACTGAATGCCTTCAATCACTGCAATTTCTTCTGTAATGGCACAGATCAAAGCAGCACACAAAAGACATCAGAACCAGGACCCTCCTGTAGCATCAGTTCACAGCATCTACTTTCAGACAAAATAAGTTAAAAAGAAAAGGAAACAGAGGGAAAGGGAGAAGGAAATGAAATGGAAATAATCCCAGAATGAAGAAATATATTCTCCCACTTTGATGTCCAAATTAGAGCTGGTTAGGGAATTCTAACAGGACATGTTTTTGTTGGGAAGTGCCAATTTGTTGAAATAAGAGTATGTCATGGAAACATCTATGTCAAGAAATCTCTACTGAACAACACGCAGACACAATGGAAGAGTGCCTGATTTCCTGCCAGGGTACCTCTCTGAGTGCTGCAAAAACTTGGGTTTCCATGACCTTAAACTCTGGGATTGCCTTATTCTGTAAATAGCACTACGCTTATAGAGCCTATAGCTTTTGGGCCAAAGACCAGGAAGCTGGGTGCTGTGGGAGTTTCAGCTCAATATGGGATTCGCTCATGCCAAACAAGGATGGACTATTACCTTGATTCCTCAAGGATTCTCATGGTTTCCAAACTCCTGGGACATAAAGTGTCCAAGAAGTCAGGATAGCTAGTTGCTGCTTTGAAAGAAAATAAAATATGTTTATTTCTTGTGTTTTGAAGACATTGGAATCCCCATTCCCCTCAACAGGAATGTAAAATTCTGCATATTTTATTTCAGTTGCTTGCAAAGAGCCCATTAAATGTTGCTAATGCAGTAAATACACTTGTGTGACTCCAGGTTTGTATGAGCAATTCTCCAAAACGATTCATATTAGAAATAAAAATCTAAAAGGTTATTGACATGACTAATTTACTTTGCACCAGTGGGACTGATAACCCATATATACTAAACATACATAGGTGTCCTGGTTTCAGCTGGGACAGAGTTAATTTTCTTCCTAGTAGCTGGTACAGGTGCTGTGTTTTAGATTTATTATGAGAATAATGTTGGTAACACACTGATGTTTTCGGATAAACACTACTTAGCAACAACTACGTCAAGGACTTTTCAGTTTCCTATGCTCTGCAAGCGAGCAGGTACACAACAAGCTGGGAGGGAGCATAGCAAGGACAGCTGACCCAAACTAGCCAGAGATATTCCATACCATAGAACATCACACTCAGTATATAAACTGGGAGGAGTTGGCTGGGGGGGCCAATCACTGCTTGGGGACCAGCTGGGCATCAGTCAGTAGGTAGTGAGCAGTTGCATTGTGCATCACTTCTTTTTCTTGGGTTTTATTTCTGTCTTTTAGTTATCTTCCTTTTCATTACAATTATTATTAATTATATTATTTTATTTCATTTATTAAACTGTTCTTATCTCAACTCATGACTTTTAGTTTTTTTCCAATTCTCCTCTCCATCCCACGGGGGGTGGGGAGGGGGGAGTGAGTGAGCAAGCAGCTTCATGGTGCTTAGTTAACAGCTAGGGTTAAGCCACAACAGTCCTTTTTTGGCACCCAACATGGGGTATCAGGGAGGCTAGGCACTGGGGAGGAGAATCAGAATGATTTCCCCAACAAATAACATTCAGAGGAAACACCATCCCAACTTTAAGCCGAAGATCACTTTGCATGCTGAATGTTAAACAAAGGCTCCTTGGCCTGCTAGTGACTGTCACATGGGTATGAAAATCTTCTTGGTGTAAACCCTAGAAATGCTATAGAATGCATACAGCATCCCACTGTGCTTACCACTTAGTTCTGGCTCTCTCAGCAGTACTTCAGCAGGACACTACAAATATTGCTAATCTAAAGAAGGCAAAGCAATGGGGACTGGAGCAGAAACTATTTTGAATGATGTGACTAATAACTCCAACAAGATAGTAGCAGTTGCACTATATTTCACTTCTCAGCTGCTTGTAGAAGAGTCTTCAAGGAGGCCTACGCACGAGGGTCTACATATTAGTTATTAATTTTCTGAGATTGTAGTAATACTAAAAAGAAACCTTCTAGATAATTAAAGGTAATTGACCTATGTCAGTATTCTTATTAAACAGCTACAGCGCAATACCAAAACATGTTTTGCATAGACCAGATAAAAATACACATAGTAAGGGCCAGGAGCAACATAACATGACACCTAGAACACAATGCAGGACAGCACACTGGGAACAGAAAGTCATAATTGTACCACTGGATTTAGCCCAATAGATTGGGTTTTATGCATGTGATTAAATAATACTGTAAATGAAAGAATAACACATGCAGAAGTTCTAATTCCCAGAGCTAAATTGCATCCCGTCTACAGTGTAGATACTTAGTGCAGACCTTTATTGTGTGGTTTAGCAAGAAGCAAGCCACATGTTGGGTTACACCAAAGGTTCATTTAGCCTGGTATCCCGTCTCTGATAACAGCCAAAACGGATGCTTAAGGAAGGGGTATGAACACAGGACAAGTATAGGGTGTGCCCTGCCAATTCTCAGCAAATCTGCAGTTTAGAAACTTCCTGAGCTGGAGGCAGGCCCTATATCAGTATCTTTAATGGTTCTTTATGAACTATTTTTCCATGAGTTTATCTAATCACTTTAAGAAACCATTTGTATTTTGGCATCTCCAACATCCTGTAGCAATAGCTTCCACAACTTAATTATGTGTTGCCTGATCATTTCACTTGTTTTTTGTCAAGTGAAAAATAATAAATAACCACTATCTTTTCACTTTCTTCATGTCACTCCTGACTTTACGTAGCTCCAGCATATCTTGCTTCCCCTTTATTAGTCACCTTTTCTGGAAACTGGAGAGACCTAAGTTACTGAATCCTCCCTTGCACAGAAGCCATCACATCCCTCTGATCATGTCGCTTTCTTTTGTGCATCCACAACTTGCATCATATTCTTGAGATGAGACAGCTGGAATTGCACAAAGTATTCAAAATGAGGTTGCACCATTCATTTTATTCTAAATGTGGAAAATATTAAGAACATCATTTATAACCCTTAATACATTTTATACCATGCCCCAATTCCCCCCCACATTCAACTGTCATAGAATGTCTCTGTTCTTTATGTTTTGTCCTCAGCACAGATCTATGCTCTCTATCATCCCTTCATTTATGCTGTCAGCACGACATCTTTCACCTTCTTCCCAATTTCTTCTGATCTTAAACACTAGACAGCAAGTTCCCTGACCCATATCTCTGCAAAACTGGAGGATTTATGGCATCTCTCCCCATATCGAAGCTTCATGCACTTCCCAGACTTACATGCTGCCTAATATCTATTGCTGCTTTCCTTTATCCTGCCCCTCCTTGCCTTAGCTTAGCAGCTGAAGCCAGAATTTTACCTTCAGAAAGATTCTCTGCACACTCTTCAGACATTTTAAGACAGGTTTTTAATATATCAAAATACTACAAGGCATTTTGCCTAAAGAAGTAAAGCAAAGACAGACATACTTGCTCAGGTAGAATCCTAAAAGTAGCTACATAAATTAGGCATGAAAATTGTGAGTCTAGTCATAAGCACTTCTCACAACCATATGGGCAAAGAAAAGTTACCTTCAGGGCAGGTTCAGCTCATGCAGGGGTCAAATTACCCTTTGGAGATGCTTATATCTCATTGACTATATAGAGAATCTAGGACACCTATGATCCTAAATTTAACATCTCAGTTATGTGAGACGACTGCGATTTTGCATTTCTAGGACAACACAACCTGGGGTTATGTGAAAACAGAACAGCAGTTAAGAATCCAAGCCAGATTCCCTCCACCCCAATACCCCAAACCCTACAAGGAATAGCTAAAGTTTTAAAACCATTTTTTCCTAGGTAGATTTTGCATAGCTAAAGTCAGGCCATACAAAAATTGTAGTGGGCTGTGCCAAGCAAAATTCCCAGGGTGTTGGTTTCTGTTGGGAATAATTGCCAAATAGGGCAATTCATTGAAACTTCAGCTATTAGGTTTCCTGCTTTCCCTATAAACTTTTACAAAATGGGCATTTCAAAATGGTCTAGTTCATATCCAAAATGCTTCTTCATGGCAAGTATTTCTTTTCAGCAACAGGCAGTTGGAGCTCCAGGAATAAGCAGCAAAGCCACAGCATCTGCAAACTCTCTCCTCCTCTTTCTGAATTTTGTGCAGTCCTTCCATTTGAATTTCATTTCTTTTCTTGGATTCTCGATCTTCTAGTGTTACTTTAATGCAATTGCCGAGTTGTTAGCAGAACACTTACTGCCAACCGTTTCCTTGAACCAGCCTCATGCTTCAGATTGACACAATAAAACCAAACCTCAGGACTCTCTCACACACAAATGGTGCACAGACCGATTGGCTCCGGTTAGTGCTTGTTTCATTTTTATTTTCATTTCATTTTTTCATCGTGACTGTAAAGCAAAATAAACCAAACAAAGGGAGTGAAACCACAAACAGCAATGTACGCGTAAAGCTTCAGTTGAAGTCTCCAGGAAGAAAAAATACTCAGTTTCTCAGTGGAGCCTAATCTTTCACCCACATCTCTATAATCCCATGATAAAAGAGAATGCATTTGCTTGCAGAATTTTATCTATGGATCTACAGTATTAGTTCTTGTATAAGAGTGAGGCTCCATAGGAAAATTAACACAAACTGTTTATATCTTGCCTGTAAATAGGGGATGACAGGAAAAGGATGAAAAAAGAAGCCTAAACTGGTCAAAGCAAGAGTCAAGGAGCTTAGCATTGCAATACTCTATTTTGGAGCACAACAGTATTCAACAATACTTTGTATCAAAGATATTCATTCAAATTGTATTGATCATCCAAAATGCTTCCAGGCAAATGCTGCATGAGAATGTTTACTTTTCCTGTATTTTGGATAAGGATGGACAATTAATTTTTTTCCCTAGCTACTCTAGGACTACCCTTATCCATCTGTTACTTGTTTATATTGTAGGTCTTCTTGCCATTACCATGTGCTACACTTGATTTACTGAAAGACAACCACCATACATCCCAAAACTTAATTCAGAAAAAAACCCCGTAATGTTTATCCACGTTCCTTTCCCAAATGGATTTAGTTAATTTTTCATTCTACTATTGCTTTTTGCCAAAGGAAATTTGTACTAGAACTAGAAACGCGTCTAGAAAAGAGGCTGAATTATTCAGTTTATTCATGGAGTGAGCAGTTGCAATGCAAGCTTTCCCACTACACTGATCTTATGAAGACACTTCTTTCAGTGCTTCTTCAACTGCCCTGATTGCTGTGACGACAAATAGTGGTTCTTGTGACAGGTGCAAATGTTTACTAGAATTTAATTCAAACACATCACATCATGTTGCATATTAAAGAGCAACAAAAGCAACATTGCTGGAAAGCACTACCCAAAACTATAATATATTTAATAAAGTTGCCATGTCATCAGACATAAAAGAAGTTTTTCACTCATTTGAAAAGACATTATTTGCTTTGCTGACTAAACCACTGCCACGGTGGCATTTATTTTAGAATAACAAGTATGATCAGAAGAGAGACATGAAAGTGTGACTCCAGATTTTCTCTGCATTAGTCAGAATGGTGAACATAGAGACCAAATGCCAGAGAAACAAACCACTACAGGCTCACAATAAAGGCCGGCTATAGGACGCCTCTGAATAGGCAGTCAGTGCTTTGTTGTAGAGCTTGTGTGAGGTAACCAAATCTGTGATTTTTACAATCAAGCCAGAAGTGCCTCAAAATGTTGGACAGGTAGCCCTGTGCCCTGTAGTCAGAGATGCAGGCAATGAGAAGACTTTGTTCTGGGCATTTAGGAGATGTATGATCCCATAAGTAACAGCAGAGAAGCCAAGACTGTCTCTAGACAAAAGTATTGCCTGAAGTGGCTTTTCTTTTAACAACAGAAAAATAATTGCTTCACACAATTATCAGCACATATTCTTCCCAGGTAATATCTGTATATGATCTCACCTCTTGCACTCTTGTCTTCACACTGAACAAGAGGGCACTGGGACCACAAAGCAAAAGAAGAATGGTTTGCCCTTTTGCGAAGGTTGGTTTTTCACTTTTTTTTTTTCCTTGATAAGTAGATAAAAAATAACAATAGAGGCAAAATCATAATCCCTTTCATTCCAGTTTAGACAATTCAAAGACTTGGCAGAGCTGTCCTAAGTTGCAAAGCATGCTCTTTTATGGGTCTTTCTTCCTGTCCTATGCCATCACTGGTAGACTCTCTATTTTAAAGTATTCTTTCTCACTCAGTTTTTCAAAGCCAAAAGAGCTCTCCTCCTCCTTGCTATTCCCTGAGTCCCCTGGTCACATTGTACTTAAATCTTGGGAAGACACTTTCTTTTCCCCCAACTTTTCTTGACAGGTTGGCAACATTTTAGTCTGTTTAGCTTTTAACAAACAAAACATATTCTTCCTGTTTGCCACTTTGGAAATGGCTGTTTATTTGAAGGAAGAGAGCCAGAGAGGGTATTTTATGAAATGGCTGCTCACGTGGCTGTGATATAAACGGTTCCTTCCTTTATTTATGGACTTCCCCCAATCACAGTGTAACTGGCTAAACAGATTTGGACATGGCTTGACAGGTCTCTCTGCGTTAGTGCTGCTCAGCATTACGTAAGTCTCACTCCTCCCCAAACAAGGCGAGCAAACTCATTTCTCCATTCTCCGAGCCCCTTCTGGGAAAAGAATAAAGGTCCAGGCTGAAAACACAAACTCTGACACGCAGCCTGATGTGCTGCTCTCACAAACTCAGTCCTCGCTCATCACCACACGTCACTAGACAAAAGCTGGATTCTTGACTGAAAACAGAAATATGTTTTCAACTCCCTTCCCATCTATCCCAACTATACTGACTCAACTATCTAAATTTAGATTTGAAAAAGCTTCCTAAATGAAAATTATGTGACTTCTTACACAATCTATTAATTTGCTCTCTTTTTATTAAGAGGCTGTTTCAAAAATGGCTAGGGCTAAATTCCAAGAAGTTAAAAATCCCACACTAGGAGATATGTAAGGAGAGCAAGAGACACCTTCTATAAAAAGATTTATAATTGGGAAGGTAAATGTGTCCATTTACCAAACAGACTAAGCTTGTAGATGAAAGGGCCTTACTAAAATAATTGAAAATGTAAGCAGCACGATAGAGTTCGGAGCAGAGCTTTGGACACACACTCTTTGCAATGATTACAGCCGTGGAACTGTGCCCATCATAACAATAACTGAAGTCAGATGAGGGATGCATGTAGACAGGCCTGCTCGTACAGTCTGGCACTTGCACACTGCACTAGATATTCATCCTGATCTCAGCGGGAAAGCATGTGTTTGCAGAGCTGGCTTGGGCTGCACAAAGTTAAACTCGTTATTAAATTTTCTAGTTGGCAGTAGTCAGCAACAACTTTCAAGCATGCTAAAAAAGTTTATTTTTGAAATCCAGATTTATACAGTGGAGCGCAGCACATGTTTTCTGAATCAATGTTTCCCCCCCTCCTTCCCTGTGGAGATTAGGGCTGCAATTTTTCCAGATCTGTTTCAGATTAAGACTCTAGCCCCCCTTTCAGAAATTCCAATTTTTAACTGGCTATGATTCCTGCAGCGTAACCATTTATGACTACTGGCACTGTTCTTAATCTAAGGTTTTGGTTTAGATCAGTTCATGGTCAAGTGATACTTCTAATTCTGGATGAAGAGGTGCTACTTCAGAAAGGAAAGGTACAAGCAAGGATTTGAGGCTAAAACTACTTAAATGCCGGCTGCTATGGGTAGTATCTACAGAAATGTTAATTGCTTCACATCCCAAGTCATTTTACATCAGAAAAATATCTAACTGAATTTCATTAGAAGAGAGCATTTCCGTGACAGAGACATTGAAGTTGCAACGCTTGGCCCACAGTCTTTTTGAAACTGTCATGCTAAGGAAGTGCCTTTGTGAAAGCTGCAAGGCTGCTCCTAACAGGCGTTGGTTCTCCCTGACACTGATTTTTCTGTAATTTCGGTATCAATACAATACAGCTAAGAGAAGATCTGGCTGGTAACATATTACTGCAGCTATTTGCTTTATCAACATTATGCCTGAAAAAAGTTATCGCTCCACGCAACAAAAGGCACTGATACCCCCAAAATGGTGGCTGAGAAATGCGGAGCCAGAGCGAGGGGAGGCTCTGATTCTGCTCTTTCGCTCAGCCTCCCTGAGGGCCTGCACGACAAATAAAGCCATGCTCGTTATAGTCCACATGGCCTGAAGGCATGGGAACTAATCACAGCCTTAACAGGCTAGCTCTTTAGCTCAGATTTAAATTAATTTGTTTTGTAATTTTTTTTTTAAGCCGTGTAAATTTGATCTTATTGGGAAATAACCTGAACTTTTACAATCATTTTGCCTACCTTGAAAGCAGCTCTTTTTCAAATACATGAAAACCATAAATTTTTAAACTATCATTAAATATCAAATGCACATTTAAAAAAAAAAAATTCCAAAAAGTAGTTACCTTACTAACTGGATTAATCAGTAAAAGTGTAAGATAGCTCTTGTGACATATAAAAACCACAGAATGCATAACGTTATAAAATACGGTGGTGACTGAACTTTTAAAAGCTCAGATTTAACTAGCTTTGTCTAACTGTAACACACTATGCATCAATAAAGCCAATTTCTGTCACAAAATTGATGGTATACACATACAAGTTAACATGAAAATCTTTGGCAACAGTGTATTTTAAAAAATACTGCCATGCAATTTTTAAACAAGCTGAATTAAAAATAAATCTCAGAAAACTTGTCAGCACCTATAAACATAGACAAATTGACCTCTCCACCACGCCCTGCACATATTCTTGCCAGAAGAAAATTACACAAAAAAAATGAAACCACTTTCAAACCTATCTGCCAAACCCACAAGGGGAATTCAGATCACTATTCCTATCTATAAATGTCCATTTTAGCCACTAAAGCAGGAGCTCCAAATATAGAACATTTAATGCCAGAGTCAACTTTTAAAATCAACGCCATAATTTAAAAACTCTCTCACTCCGCTGCTCAATTATATATTGCAACTAAATCCATTTTCAGCTGAAACCCTGTGCATCACACTGACTCTTGTAGGTTAGAGCACTGAGACATTCCTACTAAAGAAAAAGGAAGGACCATTGCTGGAGTAGAATGAAGCACCTATAGCAAGCAGCAAATTTAGTTTCCACACTATAATTTTGCAAGACAAAAGTGTTGACTTAAAACACACAGCTTATGTTTGCAGTTCGATCAATCATGAAATGACAAAACATATTGACAAGCTGTTCAAGAAATCACTTTTCATAGCTGTGCCCAACTGGGTTACACAACATAGTGACACAGTGTGAAGAGCTATAAACTTTACAACCTTTTAGGTTGAATGCTTTCTGCCAAGTACAACAGCAGCAACACCAATATACCAGAGAACAGAAAGAATTATCCCTGCTGCTTGTGCAATGCTAGTGTCTCTCTCTGGAACAGTGAATCTCCTCTGTGTCTCCTCTTTTTTCCATCACAAGGAGTGTGATTAAATTGGTATTACTTGCAATCATGTACATGACAACTTAAGTCTCACATTCATTGTACTCCATGCCGCTTAGGGTGAGTTTACTGCTAACCTATGTAAGACAATGCTCTTCTCTCATGTGGAAATTACTTTATGCAATACACAGACTTTACCGATGCACTGAGAAACATCTGACAAGTAAGTGAGACTCTTGAGAGGATACTTCATCGCTCTCCCAAGCACCATGGAAATAACAATTTACTGGCTTCTTGGACAGTGCTGATACATTTCCTGCTCAGAATAAAACAAACCAAGGGCCCAGCCCCTTACTTACAATCAGGACAGCCTTTAGTTTGCATTAAGAAAAAAAAAAAAAGGTCAGGTATAAATGATGAGCCATATTAAACCAGTTTACAGTTGAAATTTGCTTATAGTTACATAATCGGTGCAAATGGGCGAAACTACCAAGCTGCTGAGAGAGCAATTCAACAACCTTCATTTGAAGAAAAAATTGCAATCTTGGAAACCTGTACACATTTTAACCTTCTACTGGGGGGAGTGGGGGTGGGGGGGTGGGGGTGAGGTAGGGTCTGTTTGGGGCAGGGAGGGAAGCAGTAAATAATTCCAAAGGAATTCTTCCAAAAGAGAAAATTTAAAAATAAAGTACAATTAAGCAAATGAAGTCTCTACTGAATCAAGCATAATTGTAGCAATAAATCATGAGAAAGAATAGCAATAGTTTTTATATCATAACATTTGGTTGATTTAAAACAATGTAACACTCACATAGCTGCAATGGAATGCTACTCCCAGTGGATTTCCATTGCACTTCTGCAAACTCATATGTGTAGATATACAAAATAGAAAGTGTTCTTGGATGGAAAGTATAGCTTTTCAGTTAAAGAAACTGTGGTTGTCCATAAAACTAAAGAGCTTCAATATAAAAAGGTTTATACAGCACAAATATGTGCAGCTGAACTTACCATGATCCGAGGACCATCCATAAATTTCAACTTTACATAAAAAAAAAGGAGAATCAAGTCATTTAGGACATTTTAATGAAAAGAGAAGGACTTTTGATAAGTACAGGGACTAACATTTGGAATTAGCCTAAATATGCCAAAGTGTCAATGACAGTGGAATCAGTCCCAGAAAATCTCTTTTGCTCATGAGGGAATATAAGGGGCTCTACTTAATATTTCATTTGTAACAAGAGCTGATTTCAGGGTGTTCCACTTTGTTAACTTATGAAAAATGACCCAGTATGAGAAAAGTTCTATGTTAAAATGTATGGGATCCCCTGCTACACTAACAATGCTTGGCACTGTTTTTATATGCAAAACATCCTTAAAAATGAAGGAGGAGGACCTGGAAAGTTCATATGCCTATAGGGTGATCCTTTCATGGCACAAAGGTATTGCACCACCCGGAGGATACTGGACTCGTTGCCAATCCTTGCATGTCTAGGTATCCTGGTACTCTCACTGCCACCAGGTCCTTACTGGTCTTGGAGCACAGACACCAACTTGAACAAATCCAGGTCCTTGCTCCAGCCCTCAGAAGTGGGCTGAATCTGCAGAGACATTCAGATGTCAAAAAAGCAAAGAAAACCTACCAAAAGTCTAGTACATTTAATGTGTATTTCCTGGTTAAAACTAGGTAATTGACATTACAGGTAAGATTCATGTCCTCACCAAGGACACTCAGCACCTTGAAATCAGCGGGGATAATTATCTAGCAAATAACAATGTACTGAATGCACAAGAAGGACAAAACAGAAAAAGTCTTTCAAAACATTTAACACCATTCTTTTAAAACCTTCTTTGCTGCATGGGAGACACCTATGGATTGAACTTTGAGAAACACGCTGGGATTCACAGCTCATTCATCTTTTATTGCCTTACATCATACTTGAGAACCAGGAATGTTTTATTTACAATGTCTTCACTTGAGATCATCTGTCCACGCGTACCCCTGCAACCCAACTGTTTACTGGAGCTGCCAGCACTGTCCACAGCCAACTCTTTTCAGACTAAGTAGATTTTCCCATGTAGTATATCTCCTCTTCTCAAATAATGTCTCAAAATTTATGGAAAAAAAAAGCACACACCACACACTATACAGACAGATTGTAATTGAGCTAGTGGGTGCAGATTAGGGCAATAAGCAATTAAGGATACAAAATATCCAGGCACCAGGTTCCATATTTTCCCCTAAAAGAAGGAAAGGGAGAGGTTAAAAAGAAAACACATATAAACCATTACTCAAATACATGTTATGCCTGCCCATTTATCCTAGCATGAGTAACTATTCAAGGAGATACAAATATCATAATATTTAGGCACATTTTCTTCCTTGGCACAGGTGGCTGCTGGAAACTAATCAAGTAATGAAATGTTCCAAGTTATGCTGGCATTCTGGTGGTTTATTCTTTATTTTTTCCCTTACTCTTAATATATGTTTTAAAAAAATTAATCCAACAATTTTTAACTAACACACATCTACAAAACAAACTCTAGAGTTGGCTCATAAGTAAACCACTCCAAATTATCCTTGTGAAATAAGTTGTTGAATTTCGCTTGTCATCTTTGAAATATAATAAAAACATTTTTCTCTGAAAACATGCAGCTCCTTACTTTCAAGAGAGGAAGGCAGTTCTTGGAAACTCTGTTTTTTGTTGTTTATACATGGGCAGATCCAACAGAAGCCGAAGAGACTCCTAAACATGGCAATCTATCCGCTTCTTACATAGTAACTTTTGGGAAGAGGGCAAACAGTGGGAAAGACAGATGGCAAAAGTATATCACATCAGCAAAGCTATAGCTGATCAGAGGCACATATCTCATTAGTGACACACCAAACTATCAGACTGTGAACCTTGTCACAAATAAATTGATGTGACCTAAACATTTCAGGATCAGAGGGGGGATGACACCATTCTGGAAGCTCACAACTACTTCTGAGTAGGGAAGTGTGGAGCTCAGGTCCAGGTACAGCACCATTGCTTGGAAAGCAAGCTGTAAACTTCCTTTAAACTATTCAAGTTTCTTCCAATTGCCAAATTAAACTGGAAATTTTAAAAGGAAAGACTTTCCAATGTTGTTGCTATCAGAGACCAACTTCTCTAATGCTCAAATAGGGTGGTGATGAGCAGGCTATAAAACCTGAGAAAGGATTAGATAGGCCAGTCTTGCATGACTAATAACAAAACTTCCTTTAATTCGGTGCCAAACCCACGAGAATCTGAGGACCAATGCAGTCAGGAATATCACAAGAAACAACATTTCCAGAAGGAAAATAGACCTGCTACTTCTCATTAAAAACTAACATACACAAAAAGAAGTATTACAGCATTATTTCCTGAAAGAGTACCTAAGACTGCAGAGTGTCATTTGGTTTTAAACGGTTTTATCTCTTTGGTCCTCTGGGACTTCCAGACATATTGATAAAAGAAACTGGTCTGACTACTCTGGCATCTTGGCATGTAGTCATTTAAAACAGAGACACTTCCTAACTTGTGCAAAATTGAAACATTTGTTTGAGAATAATTAGTGCCTTAGCCCAACAATGCTTGGCAGACTTTTCTAATTAGTTGAGAAAAATGATTGAGGCAGGCAGGCAAGCAAGCAGACTTTGTCAGGCATTCTGTGAAAATAATTTGGACCACACACTTGGCTGCAGAGCCAGATAACGTATGTCATTCTTTGCTATCTTAACAGGTAGGATTAAAAAAAAAAATACAACAAGAAACAACCATCTGGCACATGAAAACTGAATTGAGAAGACTTTTCACGTCTCCTAGTGCAGCTCTTCTGTGTTCTCTGTGTGAGCCACAATGATCAAGTCATATTGTCTTAGGCCCCGGCAAATTATTTATTTTCTTTTGTATTTCCTATTGTACAGTCAGAACCAGAGCTGAAAATATTCACTGTGAGTCACAGGCTGTGCAGGTCCCAGAACAATATTTGCAGAGTATTCATGCTGGGATAGCCAACTGTGCTTTCCTTCTCCAGGGATGTTTTAACGTGCAGAGCACGTTCAAGGCAAACTGGGATCAGGACAACATCAAATCACCACATGCTTTAGTAGGCTGTACAACTTCCAGACATATTTCCTTTCTGAGGTCCTTCCAGAAACTAGCCTACTGGCAAACAAAGACAAAACTCAAGGTGCCATGTAACCTAACTATACCAAACCAAGTTTCACAGAATTTAATAAATATCACAATGGAACTATTTGCAATTTCAAGTTAAGCACTCATACATCAACGCAACTAAATTAGGCATATGATACAGTTAAAAGCTTTTTGACATCCAGGCATACCAAGAACTGCTCATCTCTGTATTTTACATTATTTCAGTTTAGGGAACAACCAAGAGAAAGCAAATTTCAAGTTTTAACATGAATCTATAAAACAAATCAGTTAGTTAAACCATTAGATGTAAATGAATACATTGTAATTTATAAACTTAAATTTATTAAATAATTACATTTGCCAGAAACATTTACATATTTCCCATGTCTACAGCCTTTAAGTGGTAGCCATTTGGCCTATTATGCTTAGATAACCACCTGGAACTCCTTCCTGGGAAAGTTCCCAAGTCTAGACACTAAAAATCACATATGTTTCCAATTATAAGAAACTATTACTATAAGGCCAACATAAATCTCCTACATCAACAATCAGTTGCCAATTATATCACATTCCACAATAAGCCTTCTTACTATAACTAATTTATGGAATGCTTGGCTTAGAAAAATCAATAAAATTAAGAGAAAGGGAGAGGTAAAAATATCAGACCTTGACATCAGAGTGAACATTTGAACCCAAATATTAGTTTGGTGATGCAAAAAAAGCTGCAATGAACTGGATCAACAGAATTATAAATTGTACAATATAAAACACTCCATTGTACAACCAGTGATGGCTGTGTTATCCACAGTATTCACCACAGTAATTCCTGCATCATGCATTCTAGATTCTGTGAAAAAGATTTAACAAAGATACTAGTAAGTGTTTTCTTCTCTTGCTATGCTGCACATCCACTACACAATAGGCCAAAACTGCAGTAAGGCTTTTTGAACAATACAACAAAATCCAGTGGGATGTGTTCCACTTAGTCGATCACTTTTAAATGTTTTTGCCATATGATTTGAAACAGAAACTATCTAAAAATCAGCTGATTTTTAGGAAATTCTAGAAAACAAAGATGATTCAAAATGACATTAGTGGGAAAACAGTCTTTACCAAAACCAAATCGCATACAGGAAAAATCACATTTTATACAAACATACGAGAGAGAAATCACACTTAAAAGGACTAGTGAAAACCCTTGAAAGTCACCTCGACTAATAGAGCATTTTTCCTTTACATTTCCCACTGAGTGGATTGATTGTACTCACCTGCTTTCTATAACCAAGCAATATGAGCTTAATGTTTATGGATATCACCATACTAATTTAAGTACAGTAGAATTTCCTATGGCAAATTGTTAAAGCATTTAAGTAGAAACACTATTATTTGCAGTTTTAAATTGTGAATTTGTTCTGAAAATTATAATTTCCCCCAGTTTACATGTGGGGAAAAATATCTAGCAATAGTGATCCAGGACTAGTGGCTTCTGAAGACTACAGCCCCCCTTCCCAGACAAATCAACATTTTCAGGTTATCGGTTTTCAAACATGTCGATCTGTTTTGTTGGCAATATCTCATAAAGAAAGCATTAAATGCAAGCAACATAAAACACTGCCCTTTTTCTACTTGTCATCTGACATTGTGTTTTGTTCTGACTAGTAAGTAAAGTCAATCAAGAATTTTCGCGAAGTCTGTCGATTCTGAAAGGAAATTCCGCAGACGTTTTCTGGACAATATTTATTTCAGCACAAAGTTCAGTAGAGATTTGGTCTAAACAGGAACAAGGGCTTCAAGTCCCTCCTTTGCTGGATTCAGATTCTTTTGCTTGAGACTTGCGCAACGTTTTCTACAGGAATGTTCCCCTTTGCACAAATGACCAATATTCAGTAACAGAAAAACAGGTCTAACTACAGAAATCAGCTACCTAGTGCAGTCACCTCAGATATGGGAAGCCAAGGCTAAACTACTGACTGAATTGCTATTTACAGAGTGGAATATCCTAGCAGAGATGCAGAAAGACAGGCTCAGACCCCATCAGCCAGCAGGTAGGAAGCTTAAGCCACCTACCTGTACAGCAGAAGTCCGAGTCCCTAGTCTGACAATGAGAGAGATACCAAAGCCATGCGAGAGCCCTGGTCAACAGGACAACTAGCTAACCAAAAAGCATCCCTCCATCTTTCAACTGAAACACTATTTCAAGACTTTTATCCTAGTGAAGTGTGGAACAAATTCATTTCTGATATTTAGAAACCTGCAGAACATGAACACAATTCCTCTCTCAGAGCTTTCCTAATGCTAGAGATATACGCATTTTGGCATACACCGAGTTCAGTAATTTGTGATTTATCATACTGTTTTGCCATAAAGGACAGCATTTCAGAATCACCTCCACAGTACAATTACAAAGATATAGATGACAGTGTGTAGACCTATAACTGAAGGAAAAACATGACAAAGGTTAAAAACTTGAACAGTCATTTGAAATCTAAATGAGACTATTCCCGTGTGTTCCTCTAGACCCCTGCTGTTGTAGTACTTCAGCATCCTCTGTTGTCATCACATGTATAAGAATAAAAGAATAAGGAGAGCAAAACTTTATAAAGCTGTCTCCTGAAATTACCAGAGAAAAGTTTAATATTTGATTGCATTTATTTAAGTTCAACAAATTCCTGACATTCCTATGATTGTACAACAGTCTAAGAAAAAAAATTATATTTGCTAAATTGCTTAAAGTATTTTTTCCTAAATAATATGAATTGAAGTTGGTCAGAATTTTAAGTCCAGCAACAGCGGAGAATCAGAAATACTTCTGATAGATGGAAAGTATAGCATTAAGAAGGAAGTTTTTTTCCCTCCCACTCATTAGAAGTTTGTTCCTTGGAACAAAGGAGTCACCACAACACATTGGCTATGAATTACCTGGCACAAGACTTAAACTCATAGTAACACGAGGCATATTATCTTTCATTATAGGATTTTCCACAAGTTAAAATGTGCAGCAAAGCACACTGGTGAGAGAAAAAGGGAATTTTGGCACAGGAGACTAAAGGTCAGTCTCTGTTTCTCCATATTTGAGGTCTTTAATCTTCAAAGCATGGATGTTTCAGTCCCCACGTACATTTCATTTGAAAGGTCCATCAATAGTAAAATATGGAGAGTAGTTATCCCCTTTCATACCTCACAACTGATCTACATTCCAAAGAACCCTGAACAGCTCAGATGTTGCTGAGACTACAATAATAATGCAGTTAGATACATTGTGCAACGATTAACTTTGGAAAGTGCACATTCAACTTGGTCCTCCATTCTTCCTTTTGAAATGGAGTACGTTATCTTCTCTGTTAATATATCTAGTTGCACAAGTCAGTGGCTCATTCGAAGTTTAGCAAAAATCCCCTAGAAAAGCATAGATGCAAATGAATCATGCCAAACAAATAAAAGTTTTCCCCCAAACAAAGGATAGTTTAAAAAGCCACAGCTTCTCAGTATTATTGTCAGATTAAACTAGGTATAATTACAACCAAACAATTATCAGAATGATCATTTCATGGACAGCACATTAATTCGTGTCTTTTCTCATTTCTAATTTACTCACCTTATAACACCAAGTTATATTACTGTTTATCTTTAAGCAATTCCTGAAAATAACACTGTGTGAGGCAGAGGTGCTTTGAGGTGGTTTTAATGACATCAAAGAATAAAGACTTGTCTCAGTACTGAAAAAGAGAGAAATGCATGCTTAGCCTGAAAAAAAAATTTTGGATTTTGGATTTAGGTTAATCACACAAAAGCAAAAACTAGCTGGGTTTTATGTTGTTAAGAACTTTATATGCCTGATAGTTTTGCATTAATGTGCCTCACTTCTGTGAAGAAATTAAGACTTTATATAGTTTGAGTCACTGCAATTGTTTTTGAGGTTTGGGTTCTGGAGAAAATCCTCTAAACATCTAAACAAAACCCATTTTTCTGACATGTGGCCTAGTACTTCAGAATGATTTTTTTTATACATATATAGTGCTTAATACTAATACAAAATCACTGATGTCTAAATGCCATTGACTTCCAGTTAAACACAGGCTTCCCACCTACCCTACCATAGTTACTTTCAAAAGTATACAGATATCCAAAAATACAGATCAGTACCTGGCTGGATTTTCAAAAGTACGTAATGGTTTAGGCCCTGGTTTTGATACATTTCAACAGAAGCTAGACACTTTACCTGCTTAGACCATTCTGAAAATCCTAGAAGATGTCTGCCTGCATGTAGGAATTTTAATCCTGATGCTTCCTACCCATGAGTGCTTGACTTTACATGCATTAGCCTTTGAGCACCATTACTCATTTTGGAGCATTTAAATTTGTAACTCTACAGTACAGATGTCTACGTATACTGTATTACTGCTGTACTATCTACATGTAGTTGAATTTTTTTTTTAATGTACATGAAGAATTAGGTCATGACATGCAAATGAAGGAACAAAACCTCAAAAGCTTTCATTGAATTAAGAGAAAGAACTGTTGAAGGCAATCAGACCAACAACCCTTAAATTAAAATTCACAAATAGGTGACGACATAATACATGCTATCAACTGAATAAGACAATCCACTCAATTGGGTGAAACAGTCTATGGATAAAGGATCCCTAGACGCTGTACACTGTAATGACAGGCAGAAATAATGTGTAACACAGCTATGATTGCAGCAACATTTTCTAACACATGACGGTATCCAATTGGCCATGACTGCAGGGCACTTTTTCTTTTCTCCCAGGATGTCAGAGACAGGTTTAATTGTAAACCTGCAGTGAAATCAACAAAAAAGGAAGATAAATAGAATAGACCATCTAAAAATAGTATAAGCATATTAGCTAGGATTTGATGTCTCTGTGTATTACACATGGCCTGTGTAGCTGGTAATTTGAGATCAGATTCTCTGATACATTGAAGAATTACAAGCAATTCCGTAATTTAGTCTTTGAGATGCTAGCGTGACAAGGACTATTGTTACAGCTCAAACACAGATCTCTGAGAACAATGAGATCTTATGATCTAAGCATGTTACATCCATACAAATGCCATAAGTTCTCATTTCTGGATGCAAGCAATTGGAAAGAAAATCTGAGAATAAGATTGTGGCAACCTGGTCACTGCAATGTGTTACTCAAGGAAGAGGGAGGTCCTGATTACATGGTGAAATCATGCAAAGTAGTAAGATATTTACTGTGAAATGCAGAATAATTTTTCTTTTCCTGAAGTAGGTTCCATCCTGATTACATCTGTTACTGAACAGTTTTATTTCTTGCATTGCTCTCAAGAGTAAAGCCCACAATATTATTGAAGAACCAATACAATAAAAAAGAGCTAAAAAATTGGGAAAACAAGAAATTGGAATTGTTTTACCTTCTTGGCCTTCAGAGCAGCAAGGGCAAACAGTATTCCTGGCAGCACATCAAATGCTTATTAAACTAACACTGAAAGAGAACAGCATAAGTAATGGACAACAGCAAAGGCAAGGCATGGAAATACAGTAGTGGAGGAAAGTTCTCATACTCACACTGTTTCATGGTCATTGAAATGGCACAACACTGCCACAAAAAGCTTTTCTATATAGTTTTCAGTGACAACAGTAATACTTCATCCTCTGCTTCAGGCCACAGCTATGAAAAGCTGGAGGAGGTACTCGAAACCTCCTCTCTCAAGAGTTTAGGGATCATGTAGGGGTAGAACTCGTTAGCCAGATATTTCTTTTAAGGTTTCCATAAACATCCAGACCCTTCAAGCTGCTGGCAACCACCTCAAGTTTGACATCACAGGGCCACTCAGCTTATCCCACTGTCTTGCCTCTTCTGGCTTCCTATGTCTCCCCTATCTTACAGCATCCTTGAACTTCAACTAAACCAAGGTTCCCACATAATTTGTCTCCTCTTTCCTCTGTATTCGTCCATCAGGAGCTGTGATGATCCCAAAATAAAAGCCACCTCCATGTCCCATGAGTATACACAATAGGAAAGATAGTAGGTATGGTTTTGTGCAGCTTGTCAGATGAGGAGGCAAAGGTGGTTGGGAAGGGGAGGGGAGAAACACAGGGAAAGATGTTGGGGCTGAACAGCGCTGATCTTGGAAACAAAACCTGTCCTCTCATTTGGTGTTACTTTGCTCACTGCATCTCTAGAAACTAAGACACAAACCTACAGCAAGGGAGCAGGAAGAAAAGAAGTTGTGTAAATACAGTAGACCTCCCCTCCTTCCCTTTATCAGTCAGTTATCAGTTAGTAGGAGCTCTAAACTGACACCTGAAAGCAAGTAAGGCTTGAATGTTATTGAACCAATTGTTATATCTGACACAAGAGCTGTTATACGTGACCCCAAATATGCTACCAAAACCAGCACAAAACCCAAAGGCAGACTGTCATGTTTTAAATCTTCAGCCACGTCCTTCACTCATTCAACAATAGTACAAAATAGCAGCAACCTCATTCAACATATTAATCATCACCTACCATAACTTAGAACAGAATTTTTCACTTAGCTCTTTAATAAAAAAAAAACCCCAAAACAAAAGCATTTGCTCAGTGTAGTATTCACACAGCAAACAATGATTCTCACCATATACAAACATAAAGCATACCTTAACAACCTACCACAGAGATTTGTTTGCCTGACTGTGAAGTTAAGCAGTGAAATACATAGGAACTAGGAAGCCATTTAAGAGGTTAAAAGCTAGAGTCAAGATAAGAAGACCATGAAGATTTGATAAAACATAACACACACAAAAAAGTAAAAGAAACAATTAAAATTTTAATTTTTTTTCTACAAGAAAAATGCAGAGAAGGAGATAAATGCATTGTGGAACTCTTTGCAGACTTGAACTACTTTTGCTCTCATTGTATCTTTACACTACGCCTTAAAAAGGAGGCATTGATGTGATTTTTGTATCTAACTCTTATTGGGAGGCTGGTGGAAGGTGGTTGTTTTCTGAACCCACGGAAATGCAATATTTAGTAACAGCGTGTGACAATTGCCTTGGCAGTATTTCCAGAAACTGCAAACATGCCCGTACCCCACCCATTGTGTTGTACAACACACACAGCCTTCTGTCCCCAAGTGGGGAAAAAGGGCCTCTGAGAGAACTGTAAGGATTGATCCTGTGCCCAGTGGAGGCAGCAAGGATTTTGCCACTGAATTACATGTAATAGAACCATTAATTGGGTTACCTGCAAGAGAGAGGATAAGAGCTATTAAAAAGAGAGGTGGGATGAAATAAAAATACAGCACTGATGCAACAGTAACCATAATACAACTCGGAATAATTTGTAACCTAGATGAGAAACAGAGGCAGGGACATAAATTTTCAAAGTGCTGTATGAAACATTAGGTGTGCACCTTATTAAAGGTGGTGGGATTTGTGTCCCTAGTTTGGCCTGAAGTGCACAAAACGTCCTATCCTCAAATATTTCTGCAAGTATATTTTTCAAGTTCTCAGGAAGGGAAGAAGAGAAGAAGTACTGATTATGTAGCCCGGGGTGGAATGAGCCATTCATAAATAAATACAGCAGCAGCAGGAAAAGCGATAAAGTTAGCCAGAATAAGGCATAATTAGCAAGTAAAAAGGTAGAAAAAGGCAAAAAAGCTAGTGGTAAGGATACAGAGTTAACCTGAGACTATATGAATGATAAATAGGGGGAGGAACAGACTATAAAAAAGGAAAGTGCCATTCAACAGCAGTGACAAACTAACACACATTTCCAGGATGGAGGGACTCAGGAATCAGATGAGGGTTTAGGAGCAGCTGCATGTGTATGTTACTGATAAAACAGACAGACTTTATAGAGAGGTCAAATGAATATTATGTCCCGATATCAACAGGGATGGACAGATGACTGATTCCTAAAATAGGACTATATCTTCCAGGAGAAGAAATTGAAATGCTGTGGGAACTTCAACTCATATAGTTGCAGATGCGGTTTTATTCTAAGAAATTATACAATATCCTAAATTCTCTACAAGAAAGAAATTACCTTTCAAACTTGTCAGAAATTAAGCTGGAGAAGCAAACAGATATTTATATTCCTGGTTAGACATGGACGCACCTAGGATGAGAGTGGTAGTGAAGTACAGAGAAGCTCCTTTTTCCTAGAGCCATATCCCAACTGAAGACAGACACGTCACCCTTACCTCAGAGACCTGCTTTGACCAAACAAGGAAAACAAACAAAACTCTACTTTTCTGAAGAAAGTAAAATTCTAATGAAAAATATAAAGTCCAACTCTTCTACTTTTCCATGACTCACAAGTAAACCTCAATACCTAGGCTACCGAAACTCTCACCTCTGAGGCACTCCTGTAGCTCTTCTGCAATGCTCAGCAAGCAAGCAGAACACTTAATGGAAGAGAGAAATGCCCAACCCAAAAGAAAACAGTAGGAGCTGAGGACAGACAGCCCCCAACTTGCTAAAATGGCAGGGGTGAGAGAGAAGGGGACTCTGAAAAACTCCCAGCTGGTGAAAGCAGCATCCAGAGACCACCATCACCCAAGGCTTGGATGCAGCGCTGAATTCAAGAAGTGGCATATAGCTTTCTGAGTGGCTAAGACACATCCGTTGTCTTCCATGTAAAATAAAGAGGCAGGCAGACCCTTTTAACTGGCACAGCTGGAGTTTGGCAGTGGGTTATCAGGCTACACACTTAGAGAAGGGGAAAGGGGAAAACTAAAGGCAACAGCAAACCACCCATAGCAAACCATGCCCACATACTAACAGTAAGAAAAGGTGAAATCCAGAGATGGATCAATTTTCACCTGCCTTCCTTAAAAAGCAGTTGTGCAGCTGGAAGAAAAGTAGCTCTCTGAACAGGATAGAACACCAAAGTGAGTGCCACTTGGTAAAAAAGGAGCTAGGGAACTAGTATGTCTGACCTTTGTTGACAAGTGAGGTCAGACAGAGTTTAATAAAAGATGAGATCACAAACCTGCTGGAGAAATGGCCTGATAAAAATAGCTTCAAAAGGTTTAAAAAAGCAAATGTTCTTACAAACATCATAAGGTTATTATTATTTTTTCAATTTTTTTATCTAGACAATTGTCTGAACAGGCAAAAGCCATGAGCATAATGCTCAGTTTCAAAAGGTATATGAATTTACTGTAAAGATAATAAGACTTGGAAGACAAGATGGATGCCATCTTTGTTTGGAGTTGGTGGAAATCCAGCTATTTCCAACTGCTAAATGTACTAGACAGTTGAAAAGAAAATTAAATGTGTGTTCAGTAAGAAAGCACTAAAGGACCACATCAGAGAGCTCAGAATAAAATTCTCCTGTTGCTGAGGAAGTTTGAGGTGGGGCCCCATACCCAAATACAGCTAATCCTTCCTGGGCACCAGCCTCCCCGCTTCCCTAGGCATCAGCTGGAACCGTTGCCCCACTTCCTGACAGCAAACACTGAGCTTGGGCAACAGACACAAAAGTCCCCCCCAAACTCTTCTAGCCACTGAGTCCCCAGGTGACTTTCTGAAAATGAAGGGCAATCCATACATTTATATGAAAAGCAGAAGGATGGGAGTATTTTTAAGACACTGTAAGGAACACTGAAAAGGAAGAAGGGAAAATCATGGGAAAAAAATTAGATTTTGTTAGGTTTAACTTTGATATCAAAATATAGACTTACATTTTGATCCAATAAGATGTACAAATTTGAGACAACATGCAAGCAAATGTTTTTTACAGCATACTGTATCTTACAATGCCCTTTTCAATTGTTTTCATTGTAGTGCAGAAGATTCCACAGGCTCTGGTAGAGGACAGGTTCACCTCTCAGGTTACTATAAATGGGAAAAAAAATAAAAAACATCCTATTTCAAACACCCTATAGTCCAAGAAAAACAAAAAACAGGCAAACAACAGGAGCACAAACAGATGCACCAAGCAGAATAACTTCCCCAGGGTAATGCAGCAGGTTGCACCTCTCCCCTTCCAGAGACAAAGCCTAAGAAGTTCTAACTTCCAACTCAAGAACGTGCCACTTCCATTAGATCAAACAGACATTCTCGACAGGCTCTGTATTATTCATAATAGTCAGTTCAGAAAACTTCTGGGAAGAGACATGTATACCATTTGTCTGGGAGACCCCTTGGAGACTTGGGTGTTGACTGGAGGATATACCCTGCACAGAGCGTTCAGCATTGGCACATAAGCTGGCAGACTAAATTGGGTGGAAAAGCAAATGACACGAAGTGAAGGACCCCACTCAAATGTGCTTTGTCAGGTATAAGGCTTAGATGTGAATTCATGCAGTTCTGAGACAGGAGTGCAAACATCTATTAGACACAACAGGCTCAACTCACTGATGGGAGGCAGCTTCTTTAAACTGTTCCAACAGTGCAAAACAGTTTTCAGACAAGCTTCAGCTCTTCTAGAATTCCCCAAGGGTGGAGAAACCATTCCATGACATGTCACGGTATTAGATCAGCAATTAGCTAGTCCTTGTCTGGCTATCGGTACAGGAGGATATGGCAAGAGCCAACACTTCAGTATGCGAACAATATCTCAAACAGCTAGAAATACATTACAGCAGCTTTTAATCAGCTCTATTCTTACACCAGGATGAGGCTTGGCTTGTATTTAGTTGAGAATAAAACAGCTTACTGCAATATTTTCCTTCTAAACTTGTATGTGCTAGGGAGTCTGGACTGGAGATAGAATAGATATTAGAGAAGTACAGTGCAGGCATGTTCTTTAGACAGGGTGCACCTATTATTCACAGGAATTTTTGAACATTTCGAAGCTCAGGATGAGCCCTGTAAGAATTCCTGACATCTGGATATGTCTGAGAGTCCTAATATCACTGAGGTTTCAGCCACTGGGATTTTCACAAAGCAGCTGCAAAATATTGTCTGGCTGCCCTCCAGCTACTGAGACTCTGAGGACTGTGTCTGGCAGGACAGAAGATGCGATGTGTCTTCACAAAAATGTGCTGTAATTATGAGAAATCACTCACAAGGTAGTAACATAAGAGAAACGGGGAGACATGCAGGATGATAGTGAATTTCAGGACCATACAAAGACATTCATCAGCATAAGGAATGAGCTTCAGAGTTAATACAGACAAAAAAACCAAACTAGATTATAGCAGGAAAAGAGTCATTTCAGCTGCTGTAATGAACTTAGTAACAGCTCTCAGGTTAAATCATAGAGGATGGGTGAACAGCTTTTGATATTAGCCATTATACACATCTCTCCAGATGAAGAGTTTCTCATCTCACATGTTCCTGTTTTAGGGATACATGCCAATAAATTGTGACAAACATTTTTGTAATCCATCTTGCTTTTAAGCACACCTGAAAGGCCAGTAAAGCTAAAATTAAAAACAAAGAATACAGAAACAGACAGTCTTTCTTTAAATTCTACTTGCCAAATCTGTGTATAAAGGTAATGTGTCCACCAACATCTGTTTAATCTTTGGCATTAAAAACGCTTCTGCAATTTTAATTACTAACGTTAGAAAAAACAGTGACAGGGAACTAGACACTTTAATTTACCTATGAATGCAAGTAATGGGCAACAACATGAAGTAATTTATTTCAAGCTTAATCTTAGGGGAAACGCTTATATGAAAAAGAACAGAAACCATAAATCTGAAATTACTAATATTTACTGGTGAAGCAATACAATTTAAAAATGGTTAAAAAATAGACCGAAAAATATCGTTACTACAAGGAATACGAAACATTTTTTCAAAGTTACACAAGCTCAATTATAACTTGCAATAAAAAAAAATTGGCCAAACAAGTATACTAGTAAAATATATAAAAGTTAAATTACCTTGTCAGCCGTGCTCTAAAACTAAAGCATGAAGATGGCTCCTAGCTTCTTCAAAGCGGAGGAGGCTGGAAGACTGCTCCCCACATAGCATGGTTTGCCCCAGCACAGACAGTGCTCTGAGCTGTGGCACAAGTCCCCATGAAATTGTTGAAGGCTGAACTTCCAGGAGAGATGAACACCATGGGACAGCAAAGGCCCCATATCTTTCCGGTGCCAACCTGTGAGAGAATATTTTTTTTAAAATGGAGGCAACAGTATTTGCCATTAGGATCAGCAGTTAAATATAAAATTAATTGGTGCTGCCCAGTCATATTTGCTTTAAAAATCACTAATAGTGACCCACAGCAAGAGCAGGTTTGCATACTTAGCTCCATTTAATTTCAAGTTTCCATACCTGTTCTTTTCTTCTATCACTGTTACTAACTACATCCTTGACCATAATCTTGCCCGGATAACGTTTTTGTCTTATTGCTCATCTCCTTTTGACCAGGGAATGTTGCAGTAAATTCTAAACAGTTGGCTTGTGCTGTTATGGCCTTTCTTGGGGCATCTCTTGATTGTCAGATTCCTGCTGTTTCTCAGCCGGAGCAGATTTCCTTGCAGGCCTTGGGAAGAAAAGGCAAAGCAGGATAGTGAAGAGAAACAGTACCATTTGCAACAGAAGTAACAGAAGAAAACTCCTTGACAAGATGAACTGATCTCCTTTTATTTTGGGGGAAAATGCTCCTACAAAGCAAGCGAGTCAATTTCTGCTTAAATAAGCCTTGGCAAGTGCAAAACATGGGATATGTTTTAGAAACACAGACCATCTGAAGGGTAAGCATTTAAGTCACCAGGGCCTATTGATTTCTTGCTAGAGCCTCAGTTCTCCAGGTGTACTGGAACTATAGAAACCTACATTTCCTTAACAGACTAATGCTAAAAAATAGATCTTTTTGTGAAGGATCTGGACTTGGCCAACCCCTGCAACACCTGGCATGGCTGAAATACTTATGTTTACCATTTGGTTGGTTTTTGCCAACAAGATGCAATGCAAACATTTTCTAAGCATTTCTAATGTGGGCTATTTCCAAGAGACCCCTTGTTTCAATGAAAATACAAAATCGTAGAATGATTTGGGTTGGAAGGGACCTTAAAGACCATCTAGTTCCAAGCCCCCTGCCATGGGCAGGGACACCTTCCACTAGACCAGGTTGCTCAAAGCCCCATCCAACCTGGCCTTGAACACTTCCAGGGATGGGGCATCCACAACTTCTCTGGGCAACCTGTTCCAGTGCCTCATCACCCTCATAGTGAAGAGATTCTTCCTTACATCTAATCTAAATCTACCCTCTTTCAGTTTAAAGCCATTACCCCTCGTCCTATGACTGCCTGCCCTTGTAAAAAGTCCCTCTCTGGCTTTGCTGCAGGCCCCCTTTAGGTACTGGAAGGCTGCTATAAGGTCTCCCCAGAGCCTTCTGTTCTCCAGGCTGAACCCCAACTCTCTCAGCCTGTCTTCATAGATTAAAATAAAGCAGAAAAACAATTTCCTATGCCATTTGAAAATTAATCTGATCCTTGCTGTTTACCACAACAGTTAGGACAGATGTTCCAATTGTCTGGGGTGACTTTTTTAGTGTGTGTATGTTTTATTTCATGTGAGGTTTTAAGTTTTGAGGCGTTTGTTTGTTTGTTTTTAAACAAGTTTTGCCTTAAAAGCTGATCTGGTTAGTTCCCTATACCAGAAAGGTACAGCACAATATAGAGCCAACTATTAATCACATGGTACTACTGCAGTTTAATCGCATTGTAGGATGCAGACAAGAAATGTCATAACAATCCTTGGAGTCAGTTTATCAAAGTACCATTTCATCTAACATACATTAAACATCAGCTACTGAACATAAGTTCATGCTAATTTCAACTTAATTGGAATCACAATGCAAATGCCAGCTCCTCTGCCTTGCTACAGGCCTTCTAGCTGCAAAATGAAAGCTGCAGATAAGTATGTTTGATTAAACAAATACACCACAGAAGAAGTAACAAATGCAAGTGGGTCTTACTCTGCCCAGAGCTCTACATGGGTAACTTCCTGCTGAAGATAACAAGGGCTGTAATTACCTGGCAGATAACGAAATTTGGCTCAATGGACCATCCCTCCAAGTTTCTACATATAACTGGATAGACAATTTCCAGGTAACTAGAGTCAAGTCAAGATTAAAGCAGAGTGAAACATCTGCAATGTGACCATGTCAAATGAAATTTGCTTTGGTTTTTTCCTGATTTGGTGTGGAGCTAGTGCAGCACATCAAGGTCAACTGACACAACTGGAATTCAAAGGAAAATATTCTAAAATACTCTGGTGGTAATGAAAAATGAACACTGATTCATAATTCATTTAAGTAAACATTATTTTAGAAATAAAAACATATTGAACATCTCAATCTAATCATGAAATTAATGAATTAAATGTATGAAGTATGTTTGGGATTTCTCTAGATTTTAATAATATATCTCAGACTCTGTATGAACACTTTCACCCAGGAAAGCTGAAAATATTGCACATAACATAAGAATAACAGGTTAAAAGTGGCTGAAAAATCAGAGTCAAATATTAATTTAGTACCAACTACAGTATCACAGAGTAACATCAAATTCAATTTACCCTCTATGTAAATAAGCCTAAAGGCAGAGACACTAAAACTGCATCACTGAACAATGTGATCTGGATATATTGCACAAGTCAGAGTAGGCAATAAAATCAGACCTATATTGATTAATAATAAATAATAATTATAATGGGCAGGAGCTGACCTATCAGGATTCACCTTAGAAAAATTCATATCAACCTAAACTACATCATTCTTGGTTCCTTCACCTGTACTTCTGTGTGAACACTCTGAACTGTCCTGCAGACACAGCGAACTGCAAGAGCAACAGAGCTGACCTCCTGCCACCCACCACAAATGACTAAAACCTCCTGAAAGAGAAAATTCAAACAATCCCAAGGAATTTCCAGGCATGCTTTCAAAAGCCTCTGTGATCAGGCCTTTGGCCTGTTGTGGGTGGTAATCTGTGATTTTAATGCCTGAAAATTATTGCAAATCATTGCATTTGTGACCTAGCACAGGTGCTTATTTATGACCAACTCCAAATAAGTGAAAATCTTAGGGTGTTACACTGGGTGCTGTCTGAAAGAGTAGGAATGCAAAGATAAAATGAAGTACATTTTACGGTGCATGAATAACCATGATCCAATAGTTAATCCCTTATAACACAGTCATATGTGCTAGCCACTGCTTTCCCATATACTTGCCAAAGAAACTAAGAGTTAATAATAGACTATTACATTATTGCCTCTGGTTTAAACCATTGCTGGGAGGCAGAAGGAAGCTTCTAATTTTTTTCTTTTCATGAATTATAAAATCTGCAAATTATTAGAGTGCAAATTAACACGTTTCTACTGTGTCTAGTTTATGTACATTTAAATCCTACTTTATTGGCTCTTAATTAAATACATATAAGGAACCTCAGTTTGAAACACTACCACACTCACCTAATCCCTTCATTATTTTCTGTTCACAGTCCATTTCTGATTTCCCATTTCAAATAGTTTCCTTTGTAAGCATTTTAAAACTAGCTTTTAGTATTCCTACTTAAAACTAGTAAAGGGCTTTTCTTATTGCAAGCACTCTAAGATATTAATTTATCCTAATGGAACTCCTTCTTTGCAAGTATTCTTTTTAAGTACATGAGACCTAAGGTGAAAGGCGTACAGAGCTCGTTATAAACTATTGAAGCAACTTGCATCAGAAGCAGAAAAGAGCTCAGATGGGAGGGGAGTTGATGGACTTTTTTTTTGTTTGGAGAAGGAAATGAGTTTCTTAGCTATAAAAGTAATTTTCAAATCAATCATAAACTATGGATGTAATTTAGTTCAAATTCAACAGATACCTTTGACTGAAGAAAAACAATGATGAGAAAAGCTCAGAAACATCATAATCATTATTTCTGAAACACTTGCATTCTTCCATGCTAGACTGACAAATAGATGTTGGTGTCTTTGATATAATAGAAGGCCTTCTTACACTCTGCCCTGATTGCCCAGACACTCCAAGGTCATCTCTAAGCAGGGCTATATGTGTCCCAGGGTGCACATGCTGCCATTTCTTGTCTTACAGATGATTTACTTGGCATGACAATACTTAACTTATTCACTGGGCCAGAGACAGAGCAAGGTGACCCATACCCATCATTTTCTTACTCCAGCTGTAACTGTCCCTTCAGATCTGCTAGTGAAACTGCTTCTGTACATAACCTCCTAAACAATTTAAACAACAGGTTTTCGCCAATCCTTTCACTTTGTCAGAAATGGATTGAGGAGTGGCTGCATAAGGATGTCCTCCAGCAGCTCTAAAAGGGGTAGAGTGTCCAGGCAGGGGAAAAGGACAAGCAGCTGGAAGCAATAACATTTTCAACCAGCAGAGCTGCAACTGCAGGAGGATGTTCAAGGATGTTCACCTACAGCTTAGGTACCACTGCACAGATCAACAGCTAGGGGAGTGCACTTGGAGATATGTACTCTATTTGCAGGCTTTGTCCTAACGGATGCATACTTTTTGAAATAGCAACGGCTAAGTTTGGCGAATCTGTATGTCACAAATATTTTTTTCTTGCATTTCATGGAATTGTGTTTTAAGCTGGAGAAGATAAGTTATTTAATGAATTAAAGCATTCTTCTATTCCTAAATTATCTATAAACAGACTGATTTTTATAAATTCATGGATTATTCATGCATAAAAAATCCTGTATTCAAATATATTACTGCCTACAGTCTGTTTGTTTACTACATGCTGCTCTTACAGCTTCAACTCTTTGTGTCATATACAATTGTAAATCACATGGTGTTGTTTCTGATCCAGGGCTGGATGAACGAAAATATTATAAAGGAGAAGAAAAACGAGGGTCTTTACAATGAAGATGAAGCATTTTCAGAACCCACCTTTCTGAGAAACTATACACTTAAAGTCTCATATATGCAAATATAACTCAAGAGGAGGACGAAGGTGGGGTGAGAAATCCTCAATCATTCAGACAGCATAATATTTACATTTTTGCAGTATTCATTTAAGTCCAGCTATTTTGCTTCTTTCTAGCAGGGAACACATATGTTGAAGCAAGCATAGTAAAACCTAGGTCCCTAGAGCTCAAATTTAAATCCTTTACAAACAACAAAAATAAAATGGAGACTGAAATGGGAAAATTGCAATCTGTTCTTGGTTTGCAGAAGCTTCTGTTCAATTCATTTACTGAACAGTGAATCTTCTGCACTACAGCATTAATGACAACACATACAAAAAGCTTTCAAACTTAAACAAAGAAATGGCTGCTACTTTAGGGTATTTTCAAGCATTTTCCAGAGATTAACGTATGAGGCAGATGCTAGAATACCAGCACACAATACTTTAATTTAGTTCAGCATCTCTGCAGGCAGTGGCTTCTCTATTACAACTAGTTCCCAGAACACAAGAGAATGTTATTGCAGGGCACTGTTAGATTAAAATCCCCAAATAAGCTGTTAGACTTTACACACATCAATCTTCTGTAAGTACAATAAGGCAGATTTAATTGGTTTTCCTTTCATTTTATAACAAAATGTTATTATCTATTATATAAGAAAGCTATTTAAAAAAAGACCCATGGAAAGGATAAGAAAGCAATTCCATAAGCGATAAAATAGGGGCAGAGAGTTATTATGGAAGAATGTCAGCAAGTGCATAGCTAAGGTTGTTTACTCAATGCCAAATAATCATCTTTGGAAGTTGAAATAATAAACTTAAATAGTTTCAAATTGAGGCTTGCAAGAAATTGAGGAGTTATTGAAGAAGCAGAGGAAATTGGAAGAAAAAACCCCAAACATAAACCAAACCCACACAACAAATATTAACATGATGATGACGAATGTTTTATCTAAGCTAGTGAGGATGAATAATGCCTGGCCAATAACTTGGCTAGCCTGATCTGCAAAGCTCAGAATGAAAACCAGCTTCATGGAAACTGAGGTATTTGAATACATGGTGCCAGTTTGAACCCCAGTCAAGCCTGAAAAAACATTTACAAGCTGGTCTTCTGTGAACACCACTTCAGATGTTGTGAATTCCTAGAGTTGGAAAGGATGTTCAACAATGTGGATGAGTGAATATAGAGAACGTTCAATCTTATTTACAGCTGTGTAATTATCCAAGACTATTTTACACAGAGCTTTATCCTGTTGTACTGCTAATGCTCAATATAGTCTCTATCTGTAACAATACCCACACATCTATGTATAAAAATACTTCAGTTCAAAGCCTCAAGCACTGCAGCTAAGGAAGAAGGTCTGTGCCTCAAAGTGACCTGTCCTTTTCCCCAGAGGGGCAAACAATACACAGGCAGATACATGCATGCAGCCCACTGGGCTGCATTTTTGTTAGAAGTGTTTTAACTTTTTGCTGGGCTTCACTGTCAGTTACAACTTCTGAGAACATTTTCAAGTGGGAAGATATTAATTAAAAAAACAAACCAACCAACCAAAACAAAACCCCAAACCTGTGCTAAATCATATTAAAAAAAAAAAACAAACCACATTTCAACACCTTTCTCCCAGAAGGTCTTCAAGCTCTCCAGCAGGACTGCTGGTCAGGTCCAAAAAGTGCACGCAGATGACAGGACCTGAAAATCTGAGTTTTTACTTCAGTAAAGAAGTTCCCATAAAATTGTTTCACCTGATTGTAGACTTCAGGCCCAACATGGAACAAATTAACATAGCTCTGTAACTTATTGGGCAGCTGACCTTCCGGTGACCTACCAGAGCAACATAGTTTCAAGAGTGAAATTTTCTGCACTCAGAAATCCATACAAATAAGTTAAATTCAGAATGCTTCATTTACCTGTGTCCATTCTGGATCTGAAATTCTTGCAATATTTTTTTATTTTTCACCTTCTGAGGGCTAATATAACTGTTGTTCTCTGACTTCTGTCTTTCTGGCATGTTTTCTCCCCAGCTAAATGGGTTGCCTCCTCCTCCTCCTCCTCCTAGCAGAGCTTACAAAGATGTCTGTGCACACTCTTCCTCCCTCTTTGGCAGCTCTGCTGGCTCTAATTTCCATAGCAGGAAACTCACCTCACTAATAAATCAAACAGCTCTGGAAGAGGTGACTCATGACCTTCCTGTAAGTGGTTAAAGTAAAAATGGACTATGGTCATTTCTGTGGTCTCCACTGTTCTTTTCTTTAAGCTCTACTCCCCCCAGCCCCATGCTGTAGATTTTATCATCTTCCTGAGTTATTTTCAGCTTTTAGTACAATGTATTAAATCTTTTCTGCTTGCCTTTGTCATGTCATTTGATCCTGCTTTCCTCCACTATGTGCTGCATTCACTGGTCTTCTGTCTCATTAGAGTCTCTTTCTCAATTACTTTCTCACCAGGGGGTCACATCATGGAATGGAATGTCACCTGGAATGTCCCTCTTTATTCAAATGACCAGATTTGCGTGTTTTATGCAATAAAACCCAAACATCCCCAATATATAATGAATTTTCTTCCAACCTTACGGCAGGAATGCACATGCTTCCAAATGTGAGCCTGTCACCCCCAAAGTGAATTTTGATCATATGAGAGGTATGAATCCATAACAAGCTGCCAGTCCCGTGTACATATGCATGTTATGACCAAACTGTCATGCAACTATGGGATCAGAACTGATTTTTGGTCACATTATAGGCATAGGGTTGTAGCATCTAGCCCTTGAGGACTTCCAGAAAAGGTTGTACAGCTGTAGGCAAGAGGACAGGCACCACTCTTTTACAGAAACAGCAAAACAGCTCTGCAAATGGAGTTATGTTTATGAAAAAATAAATTCCAGATTTAAAATAGAAAGCAACCCTTTCTTTTTTTTTAAATACAAACAACCAGCAGATTTAACAAATCACCATGATGCTGTATTGACAACGCAGACTCCCGAGCTGCTTCACTATTTAATGGCTCCAAATTCTCTCAGAGTTAAGCTCTGCTACTACGATACCATCTGCTAGTGCAGATATACCACAAATTCCCGAGGAAATTAGCAGAGCTACCTTCAAGCGCAAAGCTCTGCACTGGTGGATTCCCATACAGAGTGCAGTCCGAGTTTGCACTGCACTGCATACAGGAACATTAATGCACTTTCTCATTGTCAGGCACAGAAGAGGAACATCATTAGTTTGTTTCCAGAATCTAGATCCTATGTTAAAGCACAACCAAACAAAACTCCAGCATATAAAAAGGGAAGTTTATGACAGCACAGCAAAGATTTTCTGCTTGTTTGTTTTTACTGAACTGAGATCAGTATTTTGAAGTTGAAACATTGCTTTTCAGTGAATGAAAGCCAAGCCAGACAGAAGAGATGTTCTTAACAATAGAAGTTATGGGCCAAATCCTTAATTGTTCTTGGTTCTGGCTTCCGAGAAAGTGAAACATCCAGCCAGCCAAGACTTCAGCCTCACCTTACTTGGTTTAGCCAGGACGTTACTACCCTTAGTTGTCTCTGCTTCCAAACAGAAAGTATGACTCCACTGCATATAGTGGTCTCAAGAGATACAGTGGTTTCCCGCGGCCAGAGGACAACCTGCAGCTTAAGCGGGCCTGAAACTGTACTAGCTGCCATGGGACTGACTCGTGGCCCCAAAGCCAAGGACACAGAAAAGCAATGTGAAAGTATACCTGTGCCCTTCATCATGCAGTGCCAACTCCCTGTTCAACCCAGGATCTGTCTCTCTTGGCCTCCAATCCTGACACTCTTGCTCCATTCAGATTCTCTTTGCTTTGGGGATTTAGCCAGCCCTCTAACATTTCTTTGATTTGAGGTTTTAAAGCAGTCGCTGAGAATTCCTTTCCGTCTTTCCAGATTTGTAGGGTTATTATTTATCTTTTCCATTTGATTAACCAGCTGAAAAATCAATGCTAGTGCATTTTATCACGGTTTCAGAGGAGCCCTCTGTTGTGTTGTGCTGCTATTTTAGGAACTAGAGCAGTTTGTGAATCTATACAAGTAGTTTGGCAACCTGCTTTTTCTCCCTTCGCCCTCCCTTTTGTTTTGGACACAACACAGGAATCTTTCTGTGGCTCTGCATGGTGAAAATTGATATAAAACAGCTTTGGTCAATTTTATGTACTTTTTTTCTGTCAAGAAAGTTAATACCATGGAAAAAACTTGTCAGAAGGATCAAATGTTTATGCGCGACGTCATGTTGCTTTGGTGTGCCAACTCTCCAAGAGTCTATAAGGAAGCCAGCCAGACGGGCTCTGAAGCCTGCACCCTGACCCCAGTGACCTCTTAATTTTTCAAAGTTTATCTAGCCCCATCCCAGCAGTACTTGCACTGAAACCGATCCCCCCTGCTCCTGGATTTTTGGCAGAAGGGGACTTCCTTCATATGGAAAAGTGTTTAATACCAATTTAATGGTCTGTCTAGCCACTGTAAACCCCCAATCCCCTCCCTGCATCTCCCACTGGCAAGAAACAGTGAAACAATATGCTTGAAATAGCCCTAATTCTTTTCCTCAGTGTGATAGTTGTTTTTCTAATAAGCAATTTTTTGAAAAAGCCATAGAAGAGAAACTAGCAGCTACAGAGTTAAATGACACCTCTATTAAAGTCCTTTTTTTTTTCCATAAGATTGTTTTTTGGTTGGTTTTTTTTTTCACTATCTCCTCACTTATACATTTGCACAGTCAGGAATGGGCACCAGCAGAACCAAAAAGGTTTCCATTTTAAGTCATCAGACTTGCTAGCACCAGAAAAACAAATCACATTTATGCAAATCCACTTTATGCCAAAAAAGTCTAAGTAAAAGTTTATCTTTGGTTGTAAAAAGACAGACCTTCTTGGCACAATGCCAAGAAAATGCTAACAAAGCAGCTCATAAAAAGGAAATTGAGAGATGCCACGGTTTTCCTAAAGCAATCAGTTTGGTACTGTAAGAAAGGTGTGGGTTCAAAGGAAGCTGGGACTGTCCTCTGAGATAAGGAAAAGTCTGAAACTTTGCAGCAGGGTGGCTGTGTCAGGGGACAAAGCATAGTCTCATGCATCCCCTAGTGTCAGAATGGGGAGAATTTCAGCTGTGGAGCAAAATGGCAGGCCTGAACCAAGTGATAGATGCAACAAGTTAGCTTGGCATGACGCAGATCTTTGAAGAGCTCTAACATCATTTTAGTCAAGTCATTACATTAGAACAACACACCCTCATGCACTTAGTGGATGCAGTAACAAAAATTGTTATAATAGTGATTTCATTTGCTTTCTATCTTAAAAAAAAAAGATAACCACTCAATCCCCCAATTCTATACTCCTTCAAAGGTGAAAAGCCTGTGAATATCAGCTACTTCCTGCACCTTAAGGAGAAATGTCAGAAAAGTCCATCTGAGAAAACAGGAAGGAACGTTACAGTCTGCAGTCTACACATACTCCCGTTCAGACTTAAACCACTTAATTTTCCAGGAAGGGGGAGGCACATTTAGATAGGAACATTGAACAAAACCCCATAGGTTAATGACAATAAGCTGCACTATGTTGTGCTGAAATGCCATAGGGCAACATTTTGCATAGGGATGTGAAGGATTTGATGTCTTGCACTGCTGCAAAGGGTAATCTCCTTTACCCCTTTGCAGCAATACAACATATGGAAAACAACAGAAGGAAGAATGTAAACATTCATATGGATTCTGTTTATAACATTATTTAAGTTAACGTTTTCTTGAGTGAATAAAAAAACCCAACTAACTGAAAAGCTAATCTAGAGTGACTGCTGTTTTTTCTCTCTCTAGAAATACAAGTTTATTCTAATAACTTCAAAAGTCAGAGAATCTGATGCTGCCAGTCAAGTGACAGCAAGGGAGGTACTAAGCAGGATCTCAGACAAAGTCTTACAATTCCCATCATCTCCTATACTGCCACTCCACTAACATGTACAGCACCTTCCTGCAGTTGAAAAAAATCCCATCAGGTTGACAAGACCAAATGGTTGCACTCCAAAATATTATGATATTGTACCACTTTTTTAGCTCTTTGGGAGTGGTCAAGAGGGAAAAGTACCATATCAGCCTGTTCCACAGCAGTCCCAGGGCTGATGTCCAGCCCACTAGGCTTCAGTCTGAGTCCCAATCTCAGACTGAAGCCCAGTAATCGAAATAAACATCATTCCCTTTCATATGGCTGCCAGAGGTGAACTTTTTCAAAAGTGGAGAAATGAGAGAGATGGGAAAGGGAGGAGAGCATGAAGAAACACAAAGTTCAGTTGGAGCTTTCCTGACGTCTCCAGAGGACACATTCTGCACAGCCCTGGGGAAGGCTAGTCTTCACTGTAAGATCCATTGCTCTCTCTCATGGTTTTGAGCTCTCAAGCAGCGCCAACACATCAGGAACTATAGCTGTCAGGAAGGAATCCAGACTTTATTTCTTTGGCAACAAACAATATGCTCATCCCTAATTCCCTTTCTACATACCACTTGGTGGAACAGCCCTGGAATTATGTCAGTCTCAACGCACCATATGTGCTGCTAAACATGGCACAACTCACACACTCTGTAACCACAAAGAATCTGAAGAGATGAGTGAGGGACCTTTTCTGAAAAATGGCTCCCAGAGATCAAAGAAAAATCAAAGTTTCTTTGGAAAAAACAGGTTATGATACATCATGATGCAAGTTATCCAAGACTATGAAAACACCCAAGCAACTGTAGTTGTGCAACTGTGTTTTTTTGGAATTTGTCTAAATCCATTGCATTGGGTAACTAATGAAATACGAGGAAGGGGGCAAAACATTATGCTTGAGGGTGGTTTGGAATTTTATAGAAAAAATGTGCAATTAGTTACTGTATGTTTGTTCAATACTTCTGAAATGTGGTTATGGTACTATGCAATCAGAACTACTATGCTTGCTTCTTTGGGGTCCTATAATTTAGCTTACAAATTGTTCAGCTGGACAGTTTTCCCCACTCCCATCCTTTCACTGTGAAGTGCTCTTTTCTTACTCCCAGAGATCAAAAAGATGTTTTTTGTGGTTTGCTGTTCCATCCACATTCCCTCTCCCCCCTCTTTTCCTTCCTTCCTCTACCCTCACTGCAACACATCACCCAGCAGCCTCAGGCATGAATCACTCGCACAAACACACACCAGCCACCACAGCTCGGATGAACTTATGAAGCCAGTATCCTGCTTTGGACATTACCTTGCATCTCAGCAGCTCCCTGGCTCTCACTCTGGTGCACTGAATTCACTACTAGCTAGGCAATTGGTGCCTGGGTGTTTGTCTAATTTTAAGGTCTGATTTTGATTCTGAATCAAATCAAGTACCTTTGAGTACTTGATACAACAGATAAGAATGAATCTAGTAGGTAAACTATAATTTAGGGAAAAGTCTCCTGATTCCTCCTTTCCTGGACTCTGCTGCCATCTCATTCCCACATTGCCTTGGCAAGGCTGAAATTACTTGTTTGATGAGGACAAGACAACAGCTTTTTTTCCAAACCAGAGGATTCTGGTGCAGCTGGGGAATAAAAGGACAGACTTCATTTTACAGGGGCATCAAATACAAAAAACACTTCTCAGAGTGGAATACCCTCCCATTAGGCTAATTCAGGGAAACTTTTACCAAACATTTTAAAATAAATGAGTTATAGCTTTTTTCCTGGCATGTTACTGGATACTGGTCAACTAAGAGCTTGGATCAAGACCAGCTACGGCAGATCATGACAGCTCTCACCTATTGCTTGTTTTCTTTTTATCCCGTCACACAAAACAGGCTTGCACACATAGAGGTTTCCTCACAAGCATTTGTTTTCCATGCATTAATATATAGACATCTGTACTATTTTGCCTGTGAGGTCAGCCAGTCAAAAAATAACTTATAGTCTAAGCAAAACCTGCATTGATATTTGTCTGCCTTTTCAGGCAGGTTGAATGATTTTTTGAAAGGCATGATTAAATATTATTTGTGAACCATTCTGTAAATAATCCTTGCACACAGTGCATTGCAGTATTGAATATTCAAATTCTCAGCCATTCTGGCTAGACTCTCAGTTACATGGTATGTTTTGGGCTTCCCCTGAGGATAAGCAGAACCTTCATCTCCAGTTTGAGTATTCACAACTATATATTTCAAATTCAATGTCACAGATAAGTCTGTTATATAACACTGTTGAATTTGTTGTCAAAGTAAATGGCCCTGTTGAGACCTTCCCTTATATTTATTTACGCAAAATAAATTTTTGAGGAAGGAAACAAAGGAACAGAGTTAAACAGAATTAACAGTTAAAAATATACATTTTAAAGCTCAGATTTATTTTTTCAGCTTTGTATTAAAAATGCCAGAAAACTACAGTATGTATGAAGACAAGGACAAATAACTCAAAGTGTCATGAAGAAATCAGCAACTGAGTGTATATAAACACCTCTCAGTTTATGTGGAGAATACATGACTATACTTGACTTGAAGAGGTGTGTTTGGAATGCACTGTCACTTCCACAGGAAGTCCCCCAATTCCTGCTTCAGGATTTTTCATTCTACAGCACATGTGGATGGCATTGTCATTGCCCTGCTCTTCAGCTTGCTTAAAATTGTTTACAGTATGTTATTACTTCAGTGTTAATAAAGGACACAGTACAAGAGCACTGCCAAACAGTATTTTTGGTGGGGCAGTGAAGGTCTTAATTACAAACACATGAGCTAAAAAAGCCCAAACACAAACAAAACCATAAACAAACAAACAAAAACCCCACCACACAACTGTCAAGGGACAGGTTTATTTTCCCAAAGGAACATCTGTTACTAACACATCTCATGAAAATACATGCATTAAACCATAAGTCCAAAACAGAACCTGTCTTCAAATACTGCTCAAAAAAAGCCTACAATCGCTGGAAAACCTCTTATAAAATCCCCAGCAACCCATAGGCTTGAAGAGAACCATTTCCTCAGTATACAGTGCAGCTCTTCAGAACTGGAGCCATTTGGCAGTGATCTTGCAAACCCACAAAAGGATGGGAATTAGCCATGTCAGCATCTTCCTCGGCTGCAGAACGTAGCTCAGTCCTTCACCCTGCCAAAAATCAGTTGTAAAAGCCAGCGTGACAGCCTAGAGGAAGGTAATCCTCACCAGCTGTTTCCAGCTGAAGCCAACCACATCAGTAGCACAGCAAGCACCAACATGCATCAACTAAGAAGCTACCTGAGAAGTGGTAAAGATGAAGTCTGATTCCAGGATCAATAAAACACCTCCAGGATGCTGACAATATTTAGTTCACTTCAGCTAGCTGATTCAATAGGGATTGTTGCAATGTGCTGGCCACATATGGCAGCAGGTTATTAAGGACTTCAATACTGGGAATGGGAAATTCTCATCAATCCATCACCTTTGGAGAGTGAAGAAAAAGCCTAACTATTCTTACACAGAACTGCTAACCAGAGTAGCACAGCCTAAATAGATTTCAAACCTTGATTAATAACTAGATTCTATTAATAGGTAGGCAAAAAGGGTGGGGGTTTTTCTCCTTCCCTTCAGTGTGTCACAGCTACTGCCTACCCACACATGCTATGAGGCAGCCTGTAGAGAAATACTGACCTAGGCAAAACAATTCACCAGTAATTCACACCATGTTCAGTTAAACTTGGGAGGCTGAGACCAAACAACCTGTCTTGTCTTTCTAGTGCTTTTGTTGATATTAACTTCAAGGATGTCAGATTTGTTCTTACTTGTTCATCTTAACTTCTTCCTTTACACATACTGAAACAACAAAGAGTACTGTAACATACGTGTAGAAATGATGAAGGCTTACAGCTGTCATCTAAATATTTTTATTGAAACTATAATTAACTGTTTCTAAGAGCTTGGCTTTACTACAAAGATAGTAAGTCAGAATAAGAGTATTAAGTTTCCCCTGTTATCAATCAGCAATTTCTGTTCTAATGCTGCAAAGTGTACCTCTGAGGCACCCTCTCTTCTTACTGCTGTTTTGCTCAAGGGAAAAAGTGATGGCTTTTTCTTATGTTATGCACCATTACACCACACAGCTTAAGCTACATGCTTATGCTGTACTAAATGCACCATTCTGCTAATCTACAGAGATAACTAAATTTAATTACATTAATAATTGTTGTAGTTTAGTATGGTGCCAAAATTTACCTCTTAGCTTGTTAGGCCTACAATTTAATTAGTAGCAGTGAATACAATCTTAAATGAGTGATATTATCTAAGCAATTATTTAAGGGGTTTGCTGTTGTTGTTTCTGCACCACCTAAACAAACTGAGCTACTTTCACTGCACTAGTGAGAAATGAAGTTGTAGCCCAGACACTTGTGGCATGAGGAGTAGATCTCTCTGGATCCACTGACATCAGTCTTGAGGGCCAGCTACAATATAGTAATTGCAATAAGTGCCAACATTCAAGATTCCTGGAAGTTTATTTTAATCTGATTTGTGCTAAACCTACGCTGGTCCTTATACCTCAGATAAATTCAGCCCAGGACCTTATATTTACCAACACTCACTCTCACCTTGAGCTTTTTATTTCTGATACAGGACAGGCAAAAGCCTCTGTTAGGTTCTTTCCTCCCTAACATAACCAAATCTCCTTAATTCATTTGAATTCAAACTAAATCCTTTTTATCTCAGACATGAAGATGATAAAGCATGCTTGTCATCCTCTTGCAATGAACACAACCTTAAGGTTGAGCAAGCCCTGATTTTAGCCAACTGGTAATCACTGTTCATTCCTCTACATTTATTTTAACTATATTACCCATATTCCATAAATGTCACCCTTACAGCCAGGAGAAAATAACAACAACAACAAAAAAACCCCAAACCCACAAAGTTCCTTAATCTCATCAGTCACTGGGGTTGGGGTTTTTGTTGTTGTTGTTGTTTGTGGCGTGGTTTTTGGTTGGTTGTTTTGGTTTTTTGGGGGGGTGGGGGATGGACGGGGGGGGTACCCTATTGTAGCTTACAGGCCTATGATTGACTTACAACATCTTCCAGGTTAAAAGATATGTGTTCAAAATATTTACCAATCATCCTTATGGTACTAGAACATGCTTACGAATGTTTTCAGTTTTGCAGAATGAATAGTCTGTAGAATCAATAAAACAATCCACCATGAAGCTTAATTAACTCTCTCTCATAACTGCACTTATAACAACATCCATGCATCAGAAAAACAAGACTAAACAAAAAAAATCAAGGCTCAAATGTTCACACCAAAATACATAGTGTCCTGGTTTCAGCTGGGATAGAGTTAACTGTCTTCCTAGTAGCTGGTACAGTGCTATGTTTTGAGTTCAGTATGCAAGAATGTTGATAACACTGATGTCTTCAGTTGTTGCTCAGTAGTGTTTAGACTAATGTCAAGGATTTTTCAGCTTCTCATGCCCAGCCAGCAAGAAAGCTGGAGGGGCACAAGAAGTTGGCACAGGACACAGCCAGGGCAGCTGACCCAAACTGGCCAACAGGGTATTACATACCGTGTGACATCCCATCTAGTATAGGAACTGGGGGGAGTGGGGGCAGGGGATCGCTGCTCGGGGACTGGCTGGGTGTCGATCGGCGGGTGGTGAGCAATTGCGCTGCGCATCATTTGTACATTCCAATCCTTTTATTATTGCTGTTGTCATTTTATTAGTGTTATCATTATTAGTTTCTTCTTTTCTGTTCTATTAAACCATTCTTATCTCAACCCACAAGTTTTACTTCTTTTCCCCGATTTTCTCCCCCGTCCCACTGGGTGGGAGGGGAATGAGTGAGCGGCTGCGTGGTGCTTAGTTGCTGGCTGGGGTTAAACCACGACAATAGGAATGGTGAATTACAGTAAAGTACAGAAACAGTATTCTGGATATGGAAAACAGATTATTAATTGTTTGCTATGCCTAAAAAAGAAATGTATTTTAAACCAAATAAATGTTACAAAACCAGCTATGAAGCTGACCACTAGTATGTGTAGGTGACATATGCCTGAACCAGATCGTTAATGTCTCTTCTGTAAGTGTGTGTGATTCCTGCAGCGATAACTCAGTTTGTTTCTCAAAGTGAGACTTAACAGGAAATAAAAGGAAGTAAGAAAAATGTTATTTGCCAGCAGAACAGTTATGATTTCTCACTCAGCCAACATCACATTAGCTAATATTACTCCAAGTGGCTTTTCAGTTCTTCATTGGCATTACTGTAAGTCTGACAATAGAAAAATAACAGAAAACAGAGCCTGAAGCCCATACATGGCAAGAATTCATCTTACTCGAGCCAAAAGGAGGCATGCTCACCAAATTAACATCTTGCTCTGCCTCAACTGCAAGTGGTATGTCATTTCTGTGGGCATTTTAAAGAATATATGCAACTTGCACAATGGCTGGTGGAGAGCACAGCTTCTGTGCTTTTTGCATCATATCCCACTACAACTCGTGCAAAGCTGTCTAGATTGCTAAATAAAATAATGACAAGGATATTGAACATCTGGAAGACTGCAGGCCTGGCAGAGGATTGACGTATTTTACATTTCAAGATAATGACCTGCAGTTTTATATGCTATCTTATGGCCACTACCTAATTGCTAAAGACAGAAACACGCCATCACCCAACATACCTCATCAGTTATGATTACAGGAGGATTTCTCAAGAATTTCTTAAGATCAAGAACATGATTTATTGAGTAATTACAATAGAAAGTAGTCTCCCTATTTTCACATTTGAATTCAACAATGTGTTATTTCTTAGTAGTGAACATTTAATACTAATGATGAACATGTGAGGTTCCACAGAAATCCCATTTTCAGAAACATCTCAATTGGCTTTGAATCACAATCTTTTAATGTATCTCAAAAGTTGGACAACCAAATACTACTAGGTGTTTCTGAAAATCTTGTTTCTCTTTCATGATTACATGGATAAATAATCGCATCTAATTGATATCTCACAGTGTGTAAACAAAAAGTTCATTAGTAAAATGTAAGTCTCAAATCAAAACAGATCAGAAGTATTCTTATAGAAGTAAAGCAACTCATCAGACTTTACATTTCTTCTACTGGTTGTGAAAAAATTGGCAATTTTCAGAAAAGAAGGCTGAAATTTGATGTGCCTGAATAATTTACATGTTAGAATCTGGGGAACTGAGCTGCAACTTGCATGAAAAACTGAAGGAATGCAAAACCACTCAGGTATCAACTACGGGATGAGTTTCAAACAGGGCTCTGAAAAATAACATTACTCAAGTGAATCATTGCGTCAAGCATACTGTTGAAGACAGGGCAAAAGGTGACCTATGAATCAGAAAATCTCACTTTAAAGCCAATTCCATGCACTTTGTCCAACTCCTACGTATTTTTTGAAAAGGAAGGTAGGCTTATATGCAATCACAGTCACCGTACAGTATCTCACAGGCTTGTCCCAAGACGTGTGCTCTAAGTAGATCAGACTCATTACACGGTAAGCATACAAGTATGGGTACTAAGCCTGTCGTTTACCGTAAAAGCTCAGCTCAACCAAAATGCATTAAAGGGAACTAAAAATTCAAACCCAAATGTATACCCAAATTTAATCCTGCTTTTTTTTTTCTAACATGCTTTAAAAGTGCGTGTTGAATGTTCTTGGAGTCCAGATACGCAAACATGTATAGGAAATCCAAATTTTGTGTCTTTGCATGGTCTTAAGTCCATTTACCAACATACAAAATTATACAAAGGTTTCTCACAGCTCTGCACCACACTGTGCAACATCAACTCCTGAAATGTTTAGGAAAATATTCAATAAAAAAAATCAGGTTAAACAGCTACAACTCCCGTTTAATTAAATTAATTTCTTCTCTTGCAAAAACTAAGGTCTGTCTGTACTGTTTGGATAGATTTTTTCCATACCCCATAGTGTTACATTAGAATAGCTTTCACTGTTTCAAGTGTGCCATTTACCTCATGGGGTTAAATAAATCCACCAACACATTATTTAATTAACAAGTTTTCATTATTTGTGCCTTGTCTAAATTGAAAGTAAAGCCAATGTAATGCGGATCAGCTACTGCTCACTCCACTTAGCTGATTTTGTGGACACTGTTTTCATACTCATTCCGACTTCACATTGTAACGCTGCAGAGCTCAGATACATGCAGGTAATGTGCAACTGCCAACATTCTCAGCATTAGTACAGTGACAAAATTGGTATTCAAGTGTTTCTCAATAAAGGCAGAACAAAGAGATGATTTTGACTGTATATTGCTTAATTAGAATTGGCTCTCCCAAGGGAAAGTACAACCCCTGACATTTCACCTGAAGGCAAATTCCAGGATCCTGTACAGAAAAGCTCATCAGGGGAAATGAGGCACATCCTGTTTACTTTTCAGCTCACTTAGCTCATTAACAGCTACACACACAGACACCTCACCACATTTGGGGTATTTTATGCATTTCTGCAATACAGGTTTCTAGGCATATTAGTATCAGTTTGGGAGGTTTTGGGGTGGTGTTTGAGTTGCGGGGGGGTGTGTTTGTTTGGGGTTTTGGGTTTTTGTTGTTTTTTTTATCAATTTAATGCCTATGCTTTTTAAATAAGTTTTTGTCTCAAAAGAATATTTGATTGTTATTCAATAAAAGGTTTAAACCGCAGATGAAACGAGTAACTCAGAGGAGTGAATGTTATGACACAGTCCTCTTTCTAATATCTCTCTAGATACCACTGACAATAAATGCCTTGCTTGTAGCAAGAATTCCAGCTTTGTTTGTTTGTTTTTAAATAACGATCACACTTTTTTTTTAGTGTTTCCTGAAAAGGCACCTAAGAAACTAGGATCCTTTAACATCATATTATTTAGTGCAACAATTCTTGGTTACATTCCATTTCAAAGTCAAAGGCTAGCCCATGATCTGAACAAAAAATAAAAAAAAAACCCAAACAACCCTATAAAAAAGAGGGTTTACTTTGTCTTTTCTCCAAAAGCAGTAGTCCCCTTAAACATGTCTTTCTTGATCTGAATGCAGGCAAAAAAACCCCTAAACCAAAACTCTTTTCAAAACGAAAATACAGCAAACACACAAAATTTAATTAGTACCACAGAACTAACACTTCGTATTTGAGCACCACCAATTTAGAGTATGTACTCCTGGACCATACCTCACTCCTCTCTCTCTTTTGCCTCCTTGTAGCCTTAGTGCTCTAATGAAACATGTACAATTACAGAACCATAGTCACCATTTTATTTTATCCAACAGAAATGAATTATGCAACTGGAATCACTACCCTGCTTTATCAGTCCAGATGACACACACTGTTAAATTAAAACCAGCTAGTGCATTAGAGCCCAGGGGAATGCACTGCCTGCATTAGGGTCACTGAGACAGCTGACATTAACAGCGCTGTGAATAACAGGTTTTGTAAACTGGTGAATAAATCCATTCGCTAATCTGTGACCATGTAAATTTTTCTCAAAGCTGAATGAAGAGATGCTTTGCTTTCCCTTCCCATTAAGTTTTATTTTGCTGAGGCCCATAGCATACTCACTAGAGTCTCGTCAACAGCTGTTTTTTCTTTTAAGCTTGCCCTGCCACTTTGGGATCTGAATTTTTGCTGATAAAGTGTAATAGAAGCTGCTTCCTGCTACACCACAGCAAAACAGATGTTGTAAAAGTTGTGGTAGCCCTAAAGCTGGTCTCTGTAGCAAAATCTGTTTCAGGCTAACTTTTCTTCTGTCACAAAATCACACATTATATTTGGTTTTCTGCTTGTTAATTGAAGTGGGCATCAAATAAATATTTTCACTGAGATTTTGGGGGGGTGAATGGGGTCCCAGAAAGCAGTGGTGTGAGAATGAAAATACAAACTGCATATCAAAGAAACTAGGACAGGAAGGTGCTCAAGTAGTCCCTGAGTTCACCTTACTACTCCCAAGGCACAGGCATCACTGCCTATGGCACTCCTGGCAGATGTTTGTCAAGCCTGTTCTTACAAAGCTGAAGTGATTCCATAGCAGCCCTAAGCAATCTATTCCAGTGACTAATTATCCTTACAATTGCAAAGTTTCCCCTCATATCTAACTTTTAATCTCCTTTGCTTTAATCTAAGCTCATCAGCTCTTGTTCTGTCCCCAGCGGACATGAAAAAACATTATTCTCTTCCTCCAAACAGCAGCCTTTTGCCTACATCTTCCCAGCCTTCTTTACTTAACCTCTAGACTAAACAAACTAAATTCTTTCAGTTGCTTTCATAGTTCACGTTTTCTTTTATCATCCTTATTGCTCGCCTCTGTTCTCTCTCCATGTGATGAACATCTTTTTTGCTGTGTGGCATCCAGGGTTGGATATGCAGTCTAGCTGACACGTGAACCACTGAGTAAAAGGCTTTCCTCTTGTATTTAACATGCAATACTTCTGAAACTCATGTTTTTACAGATGATGCTTATTCCCTCCCCCCCCAGTTTCCATTTTGACCCAACTAGTTCAGGATTTGAAACTAGCTGAACCAGTTAGATTGGATGTGCAGCTGAGTTAGAGCCTCAGTGAATAATCCTGCTCTGAAGATCCAAGTAGCTTGTGGACCACACCATATACAGTGTAAGTTTTAGGATCCTAGAAATCTCCAAGCAATGCTGAAGAGTAATGAAATCTATTCTCTACACACACACACTTTTATTTATATATATTTCAGTTCTCTTTAATGCAGTTTGCACTGTTCAGTGCAAACAAACTGTTCTGATTTCTCAATACTATCTTAGTAACTCCAGGAAGAAGCCCCTCAACTTAGCTTGTAGTGACATACAAGATAGGAGAACACTAACAGGTACATGGCACATTTGGTGTATTTACGTCATTTGCATCAGCACAGATGGCCCATGAGAAAAAACCTGTATAGCAGCATGCATTTGGTATAGTCCAAGTCATGAACCAGGAAGGAAAGAATTGCATAATTCCATCCTGAGACAGAAATGGAAAGTAGACTAGTCAACAAGAAGAAATTCCTAAATTATAATTCAGGACCTGAAATGACATCTTAATGTCTGATTGGAGAGATCAGAAAGGAGGAAAAAATGCAGCTTATCCTAGAACTGGAGAGCCAGCCAAGGCAGACATCTTCAGAAGACCCTCAAGAACCATCTCTGTTTTCCTGTTTATGCTTCATCTATTTCCCTATCTCTCTTTTCGTGTTCACTGTTCTTGTACTAGAGTCTTACAGGTGAACCCCTTAACCCACATACGCTGTGGGACTTAAAGCAAGGCTGCAATTCTGTCACTGGCATATTTTCCACATACTTTCTCAAACCATGGCATGAATAAGCTTCTTGCAATCATTGACTGTTAAGAGAATTCATTTCCCTTTATAACCGAGAAAACAAAACAAGAATTATTCATCTGCTTTCACATGCCAGAAAAATGTTTCAGTAAGATACCCATCTATATGAATCAGAGATGGAGATTCTTTGAAGACTTACTACAAAAATCTGCATCGTATCACAGTACAGCTAAGTGTAAGGCCTGTAAGACATTGTTACTGCTTTTGAAAAAATATTTCTATTACAAAAAGTCAGTTACCCCGTACAATGTTCCCACCAAATACTCCCATTGAAACAGACTCTCTTGCAGAAAATAAACAATTACATAAATCTGAGGATAAAGCAATCAAGTCATTAATCCACTGACATAAAAGATAATATGAACAAAAATTACAAGATTTGTAGTTCATAACCCAAGACATTTCTACAAAATACCATGCATCTCTATACAGCGAGGCTACAATCCCCCTCCTGTGAAGTCATCAAGCAGTTTCTATTGACTTTTGCTGGTACAGAAGCTCACTTACTAAAACAAGCTAAAAATTGTAAAGGCAGGCTCCCAATCAGCTCCTGAAGAACATGAGAGAGCAGACCAGAGGCAAAATTGTGAAAGTAGCTGCATATTAGAAGACAGTTCACAATTCAGAAGGGAAAACACAGGCAGAGGAGGGACCCCTGGGTTCTACAGGCAGCCCTGACAGCATGCCCCAAGCACACTCCACTGTGGTCAAAAAAAAAAAAAAAATCAATAAATATGCACACATATCCGTTATTTTGTCTTAAAACATATAATTCTCATGTAACTAACAGAGAAAACAATGGGCTTTTTGTAACCCTGACAACTCAGGGAGTCTGAGTTTTAAACTCAAAGAGCTCAGTCACAAAGTGCACCTTTTTCCAGCCTGAGGTAGCAGAGGCTGGGAATGGAGATCAGCACTGTCTCAAGAAGATTATGGCAGCTGGGCAAAGAGGTCCCATTTTTATGAAAATGAATAGAAAGCCTGTGACCTGTGAGTATACTAGGGAAACCAAAGTGCCTGTTTTTCCTATTTTTCAGCAACAGGAATCATAAAACACCCAGAGGCTGTATGGCAGGAGGTAACCAGAGCAGCCTGGTGAGCGTCCAGCTGGGGGGAGTATTCCCCCAGCTGTGTGACAATATGTCTTTATAAATGACAGCCTTTCATGAAGTAATTATAGATAAATCTTCTAGTCTTGCTGGAACAGGCTACTACTGTAGTAATTCTCAAGTAAGATAAAGAGCACTAACTCTACTTATCACTGACATTAAAACCCTGGTCTAATTAGAGCAGACAGACTAACACAGATTAACAAAATTGGATCAAACTGATCCTGTGGAAAGCAAGGCCTTTTAGAGGTAACACACTGTTCACTTCCAGGGAACACCATCGAGTTAGACATAGCGCACTAAAACTGCTCATTTTTTCATGACAACAGTTCTGGACTGAGCACAGTGCAATTTCAATGTACACAGGAAGAAAAAGAGGGGTTCTCAGGATATTTACTACTTTAGTTTGTGCATATCATTTCTTTCCCAGGTCCTTAGTTATTTTAAGTGGTAATTGTATGTTTCAAGAATGTTTCAAAGGAGGCCATTTAAAAATAAATAAATAAATTTTTCCTCTCTGAAATGGATCATGTTTCTCTTTTTTTTTATATATGCTAAAAATGTTTAAAGATTGTACACAGAGTGAAAAATAAGATCAAGAATATCAAATCGTTTTGGCCAGACTTTGCAAGGGTAGATTTGCCGAGAGATACAAAACCTTAAACAAAGAATTAACGGATTGTAACTTCATGCAACAGATCCTACACGCAGGTTAGTAAAGGAATTTAGCTGGTACAGTAATCAATACTGGCTGCATGCTTCTCCATTTCTAAGATATCCTACGCTTGTTTAAAGCGCTTCTACAAAGTGGAGCTTAATACTTTTGCCAGTGAACATGTTGCCATCGGTGCCAACAAGAGGAATTCCTGCCAGCTTTTCTAGCTCTCAGGAAGGTAAAGCACACCAGTGTGCCAGAGAGAGCATATGTATAAAAGAAGACTCAGCCATCTCATCAATTATCCAGGCAGTATTCAATGATAGGTTAATGTTCAGCAAAAAAATCACTAGTTAAAACCTGATCCTTTTCCACATTCTCTGTAGTGCCACTGACAGCAGCCATTGCAGGCACAATTTTAGATATTTCACATGAAGAAAGACTATCACAGTGTTTTCATGTTGCACAGGGAGCCTCTTTCTTCAGGGTCTCTCAAAAAGAAATTGGGATTGAAGATTTCTTTCATGAGGCTACAAAGATCTGTCTTCCAGCACTGACCAGGTGGCCTTGAGAGGATTTAAGATCATCCTGACCTACTTTCCAATTTTTACTTTTAATTAACGATCCACATTTATTCCTGACATCATGCAGTTCACTTGAAAGTCATTGGGATTACCATCAGACATTAACTTAGGCAAGCAGAAGTAAAGAGGCTGATTAACAATTATTTCAGTTTTTTAACACCGAGGAAAATATGAGTTGTTAAATTCTGAGATCTCCGATCTCCATACCCACGCAGGGGCCTGTCAGCCTTAACAGAGCTTTGCACGGTGGGGAAGAGGAACGAGTGCTCTCCTAGGCACAGCCAATTCCAAGTTTGCATCCTAAGAAATGTCAAGTTTCTGAAAACAGTGATTCTGCTCAGACCTGCTGTGCTTTTCTATCTTCTTGCTCACTTTAAATTGCACTTAAAGTTTTAGCTCAGGTTAAACAATAAAACAAACCACACTTATTCCTAAATAATATGGACAATTTCAGTCATTATAAATGTAATAGTCTAAACAGGCAATGGCACCCAGGCATAGCACAAACAAGTAAGCATGAAACAAGTTTTCTACCATAGGCAGATTTGCCAGCGTATAGCTGGCCTGCAGTACCCTTGCTATTTCTGTCCTGGATATCTCTGGAGGAATAACTGCCAAATGAAAAGTACTGTACCAATTTGTGGGGTGGTTTTGTGATGTGCATAAATGAGTTCTTGGATAGGCTTAACTTCATACTGACTTGTGATTTAAGTGCAAATTTAAATTTTGGTATGTCTAAAGGGGAAAGGTTTGCACATTCCTATGCAAGTCTGCCAGCTGGCCTCCACCATGACTTAGTTTTAAAAGCATAGGAACAAAAACATGAAGCTTAAAACAGTTGGTTTAATATTTAGCATAATAGAAGGTCATGTTCGTACGAGGGCCCTGGAGAGAAAAGCTTTTGAGCAACTGGAGAAGTCAATGAAAGTCAGCATACATAGGACACATCAGTTGCATTACTTTTATATCTCACCTCTAATGACAATGAACTGGGAACTACCAGTCTTGGCCAAGGACTGATAAAGAACAACTGATATCGAAAATGAAGTTCAACATTAGTTATTAGGCTGAGTATAGGAATATTCTTTAATAAAACAAAGAGTAGTGGCCTCTTCTAGCTTTAAAGCACTAAGGTGATTTTAAGGTGAAAAATTCAGTTCCCCATGCCAAACACCTGATGCTTATAACTGACACAGTTTCAGGGTCTTGTTACAGATAACTAGTCAAGCCTCTACATACTAGGTAACACATACCTTGCACTTAACTATATTGGATACTTATCTCCTAAATCTACTTTTCCTTCTTCAATGGTATGTCATCTACTGCTTAAAACTGCCCATTCTACTTTCTTTGGCAATATTAGACCTCAGTTACTATATTTATTCTAATGTGGCTTTGTGACCACCGAAACTAGATGGAAAATTACTTCAATGCCCACATGAACACACACTGTATCATGTTACTATAATGCCCCAGGTGATGATCCTGCAGAAATTCAGAAATATTAGCCCTAGTTTCCCCATAAATCTGATTTAACAGCCACCTGTGAAGCAAATAAGCAGACACATAGCAGGATAAAATAGAAGCCAGCTGAACTTTCACTCAATATTTTTCAAGATGAGTAAAGCACGCAAGAATCATTATGCTGTCCCAATATTGTATAAGATGTTAAAAGGCTTTAAAATCAGAGGCACTTGTTTTAAAGTGCATTTAAATATTTACTGTGCATGGTGTGACCTCCCAACTTGGTGCTTGGCTTGCAGCTCCTGTAACAGATACAGTAACTCTTACACTCTTGATACATCTGCCAGAGCCCAGGTTCTCCACTCTTACTGAAAGGAAGAGAAGTTAGAACAAACCACTTGGACCACATTCAGGGTCATTCAGTCAGCCTGTTGCTTCCTTAAACTTATGTTAACTATGAGAAACAAGAAGCAATTAACTATTCCCTGCTACCAGAAATTTTTATTTATTAATTTATTTTGGAATTGTAGTCTCACTTTCTCTCAATAAACCAGGAACAGGTTAAATTTCCTCCCAAACTTCCACCTGGGTATAATGCAATTTCCTAGTACCAAATTAGGATGACAAGCTATCTTGTTATGGGGCATGTTAAGAGAAATGTCTATAAGCTTGCTTAGTAATGAAAACCTGCCCTTACAGTTGTCCTAATAATCAGAAACTCCATCTTTTCCTAGCCAGATGCCAAATTTCTTCTTTCCTTAAAACAAATAATGTCTATACTATACTTGTATATTATACTTCTAAATCCATGCCAAACAAAGTTCATGTCACAAAGACCTTGTGATTTAAATGCATCATGTGAGACACAGCACAGTAACAAATCAAATAGAGCAGGAGAACAGGTTTGAACATGGTAATGTAACAAACAGTTGTCTAAGAAAGGTTTGGAAGAGGATTAGGAAACACACACTGTTGCTAGAGCAAGAGCCTCTGTTGCCTTCAGCTGCAGTGGCTATTTCTGATTTGTTCCACTGTGTAAAGAAACTGAAAAAAAATCCACGTTATTAAAATACAGATGTGTGGAGAGAGCTTAAATCCTTCTAAATACGTCAACATAGCCTGAGCTATGCCATCTTTCTCACAGCCATCAAGAAGGCTGTCTGCAGAGCATCCGCACAGAAATAATTTCTGCCCTACATATGGAGGGGCAGCATTACAATTTTACTGAGCTGACGATAATCTGTATTTATCCAGAAACTCGATAAATGTAATTGATCACTTGAAAATGCAAAAACCACAAATTTAGCAAAGATTTATTTTCCCTGCCAATCCACTGGTAACAGCTCCAAGCAAAAAATCTTCCTCACTTTAATTTAAATATGTAGCAGTCTAAGAAAACAATCCTGTAACTACAGTTGCTCAGACTGACACAGAATGGCTGGTGACAGATAATGGGAATATTAGTGAACAAGGAGGTGAGGTATTTCTGCGCTTGCTCAGCATATCCAGAACACAGTTAGTTTGTCTCCGCAGAGTTTTAGCATGCCACACAAGTTGGAAAGAAAGAAGGCTATGATTTTAAGTAAGCACAGAACATTATAGTTATTTGCAAGGCCATTTAATTTGCAAGATATTGCAACACCTTCTTCAGGCATTGAAATGCTAGACACAACCAATTTACTTTTGGAAAATATTGTTGATGGTTCAGTACCCCAGCACACTTCATAGCTAATTGGTTTAAACATGCAAACACAAGTAGATTTTTCAGACTATAAGCAGTCAGTGCTACCATACCTATTCCTGAAAGGTAATTGTGGGGACAGAAGAACAATGACTTGTGTACTGTTGCGAGTCACTAGTGCTGTGTCAGGCTCAGCTAGGTTCATACGATCCTACTCAAGCTACCACATGGCTCACCACTGTTAACCTGTCGTATGAGCCTCATGCAGCATGAGTAATCTGACGTTCCCTTACTCCACAGTACAGTTAAGGGTGGTATTGGCCATATGTAACCATCTGACAACCCTAAACCTAGGCTCTGCTACAGTTGCCATCTTTTGTTGAAGTGATTCATGCACAAAAAGCAGGCTTGTAATACTGATGTAGCCTTCTTTGTACCACAAGTGTTTCTCCTTCTCAGCATGACCCCATGCTTCAGGCATTCTCCAGCAGGCGACACAACAGCCAGCTGCCTCCAGAGTGAAGCCACATGTTCAGCAACTGGTAGTACTCCTGTTGGACTGTCCCCAGCAGAAGCTGAGCAGATCTGCGAGTCCTTCCTGGTGAACTGTGGAAAAATCCCTCACAGAACAGTAAAAACCACTAGAGGACAATTAGCATTCAAACAGCTAACCCTGTTTCACTGCCAGCTAAATGAATTGCCAGCCTAGGTATCTCTCATTTCTTCTCCCCAGCACCTCTAAATGGGAAGAAAAAAATTAAGTTTGTGAGCAACAATTAGGGACTGTTTTGAGTTTAAAATCCTGGCTGGTGTTTAAGAGCAGAAACTTAAGTTACCAGCTGAATGCATGAAATGTAATGACATACAGAGAAACACAAGTCTTAGTGAAATATAACACAAGTAAAAAGAAAAACTTCAATTTAGTTTGGTACTTTTCTAGTTCACAAATAGCTGGTGAGTCAAAAGAGCCAACAAGTCAAGCCAGAGAATGATCTAAAGCCCAAAGACAACCAGAGTTACTAAAAATTACTAGTAGGAAAAAACCCTAAATCCTTTAAAAGGCCAGAGATTTTTTTTAACATCCCTTTTAAAACATACATCTGCCTCCAGTGCTCAGGTATCAAATGCTTCTTTTCCATTTTCTTTTTTCTAACCTGCCACGCACTTTTCCTTCTTACCATCCACAATCATAACTACAAGAATACCCAGTGTGACACACTCACTCTCCCCTAAGCACAGAGCCCCTACTTCAAAACAAAGCAAAAATCTGATTTATCGAATACAGAACACAACAGCAGCATTTCAGATGTCAAATATCCTCATGCTAAAATATGTATATCCTTGACAAGCTAATTGTTTTTCTGTGGCACTGTGACCTAGACAAAGTCTGAACCTGCTCTGAAGTCTTGATCAGGGGGCTGACAGCAGGAAGAGTGATGGATGGCAAAGGCAGCCACTTGCTCTGGCTGAGCAGGCTCCACTGTACCACCCATCCATCACTCTGACAGCTAAAGAAATTCTGTACAAATTTATCTACAGGGCACTAAGCAGGCAGAAGGCAGAGCATATATCCCACCAGCTGAAAGTGTAGATAACCAGAGAGGAACATTAGGCCATTTAGTTTCCAGAAGTAAATTGGTAAATCCCATTTGGCTCCACTGGCTAGGCGAGTGAGAATATGCCAGGAAGAAACACCATGGAATTACAACTGTAAAAATAATAATGATGTAATAAAAATAAAAAAGAAAGTTGCTGGAAAGAGATTTTCCTCTCCCTGCTTTTATTTAAAGAAAAGAGCACTAGGAAACAGTAAAATAAAAAAAAATAATTAAGAGGAGTCTGGGCACTGTGTGTGCTGTAAAGAGGAAGAAGATGAAAGGTCATAACATAATCGAGTCCTTGAATACAGACAGCTGGAGCTTTAAATCAGGATTTGACTGACACAAATATTTAACTGTCTCTGTCAGTTTTTCAAGCCATAAATAAAGCAGTACTCTGCATTATTTTGCTGAGAGTGATGACAATATTCTCTTCTGCACATATACTCCTTCCCAAGCTGACGCAGCATGTGCTCGTATCAGATCTGTCACGCTGCTCTCTCGTTAATGCAATTCACCAGAATAAACTTCGCCTCATCTAATAATAATGCATCTTAATGTTCAGTATCTAAGGATCAAACAAAGCTGACACTTCTGTTTTATACATAGAGAGGAAACCGATTTGGTTGTGGCAGGCAAAAGGATGCATTTTAAAATTAAGCTGTAGTCAAGACTGAGTTGGGCAGAAGAAATTTAGACCCCTCAAAGATGTCCTTTTTATTGCTTTTGCCTTTCACTTTTACTGTTTGAAAGGCAGCAGACTGCAGCCTGATTGTATCAAAATATGCCATTGGGTATTTATCTTGAGAACTTCCTGCAGGTGATACAGTGATTTTCTATAGTTTTGAAGATTAGAGAATTGAATACTCGTATTAAGTAAACATCTGCCTGTCAGACATTCAGATGTTTTCCTGCAATAAGGGGGAGAACCGTAATTGCCCAAACTGCTTTGTTTGCTTTGCTTTGCAAACAAATATCCTGCTTTAATCAATCAACACTCTAATTAGTAAATTGGTGATCTGAACAACATCTCTTGCTTTATTTCAATAAACTCCTGTAATTTCTGGTACTGCACTCATACGCTCTGCTAAGTAAAGGTTGTAAGGGTGCTCTCAGAAATATCTAATCATTTTACCATTATACAGGCACTGACTTTCAAGTTAACTGCTCTTGAAATAAGCATGGTGTTGTTCCTAAGCATTTGCTTTCAAATCAATGGGACATATATTAAAAAAAACCCAACCAAACAAACCTATGTTGCTCACACACACTACTCTTCATTTCTGCATTGTGTAAGTTGCGAACTTTTAAACATGTTCTTTTGACAATGCAAGAACACAGACCCTGGTAACTCATCTCAAAGCCACCACTCATGTTCGAAACAGCCAAATTCCCACTGGCTCTGGAAGCAGTGTTATCAGGCACAGAAAGAGTGACCAATCCAGCATTACAGTAGCTGTAAAGATGACCTGCACATCTAAAACCAAGATGTCAGTATGTACTTAAATAGCTGGTGTGGGCAATTTAAAGAATACATGACTGCAAAAAACCTTTTAACAGTTCTGGCTGGCTAACTGCTAAATCCAGAGGGTCACTGGTTACTTTTTTGCAAAATTAATTCAAGAAGTTAAAAAAAATGAACACAATTTAATTTATCCAAAGAACTTCAGGTCCTCTTTAGAAGCACAATTAGCATTTCTACCCCATGCTCCCTGAAAGCTTCAGTTCTACTGTGATCTTACTTTTGTAATTTCCCCTGAAAAAGGAAGTAGTAAATCAGAATGTTATTAGGGCCACCTTATTAAAATTCCCTAAGCCTTTCTGGGTCAAACTTCATTTAATTAAATTATTTGATTTCCATTCTTAAGTTCAGTGTTATTATTCAAAATAATCCTTGCTATTATATTAATAACACCAAAGAAGTCACGCCATGCAAAAAGCATTTGGTTTAGGAAGAGGTTTTGACCATGAAGAAGGGTAATCAAAGAAGTGCAGTGGCATTCAAGAGACAACTTAAAGAATAGACATCTCTTTAATAGTGCTTAAACTCTCTACTCCAGATCACAATGCTGGTGGTGTTCTTGCTTGGCTGACCATATGGAAATTAAGCTTTTCCCCTGTTCTTCACTGCTGTTTTCCTAATGTTGGCTTCTGAGCCATTTAATTACACTCTGTCATAAAACTGGGTGCTCAGTCTGACAGGAACAAGGATCACCTAACTGCTATTGTGATCACCGGAGCACTTGTATAGGCAATGGAGGTGAAAACCTTTACACTTTAGAAAGAGAAGAAAATGCATTTCATCATTCACAACACAATGCCTCTCCTAAGCCTAAACAATTGCAAATGTACAGGCTCTCGGACATAGCCATATTCACAATAAAGCTATTCATGTAGACTTTGCTGAGGCAAGTTAGGGCAAAAGGGTCAGAGGGCTATGAACTTTGATCTATGGTTTCAAATTTGGCAGGCCTTAAAAAATCTCCTGCTTCAGTAAGTTTCTTGATTAACCTAATAAGAATTACACAAGAAGTGCTGTGATCTTAGCACTGCATCGGATTAGCTGCCTAGACGGTGTTCTGTGAAGCCTAAAAATCTCATCAAGAAGCATAATGAGAAATAGACGATGGAAGTGTTGAGAAAAAGGTCTTGAGTTGGTGTTTTAATTGTGCAGGCAAAGAATTGAAATGAAAGTTACCAGAGAGCTGCATTTTCTGCAGAAGCAGAGTATTTTTTTAATCTCTGAGGAAAATATAATTAACAAAAATGAAAGCTCAGAAGCATTTTCGAGATGAACCTTCATAATTCAGAAACACTTTTTCCTTTTGTCATCTTCCACATTGAATAGAATCTAATACCAATATCCATATTTATGATAAATTCTACAAATTAGTTCAACAAAATGCCACCATAAGCATTAAGAATATCTGCAGCTACCTTATTAAAACCACGTCAAAGAAGGAAGAAATCTGAATTGTTACAAAGTCAAAGGCTTCACAATTAATTCCTGAATTAGGCCATTAGTACGTTAAGAATTTTGTCCATTTAATTAACTACCATTGTGTTAGCCCATTTTAGATTATATTACAATATAATTTAATTTATTAAATTAATCAAATACAACTAATCTTTGAATTATCAGGATTATTCTTTTGCAAGGGATATGTTTTGAGAGACTTCATTACTAACATATAAATGGAAATCTAAGTAGCCACAGCAGTCTACTCTTCAGAAATATTAAGAATTTCATGAAAAGGACTAGATAATAAAAAAAAAGTCATGCTCCAGCATATTTAGCCCATCCTCACAAGAGATCTGCAGTCTAGAAAATCATTAAGTGATCAAGTTTTGGTGTCCTGGTTTATAGAGGCTGCCACAGATGTAAGGAGTCAGGCTTAGAAGGTGATTAATGCAGGATAGCTCTGTGTCTGCTTGCTTCTGGATCAAGCACCAGCAAAGGCAATTGGGTCCATGCCTTTAAAAGGAATGGGAGAAGGATGACTTCAGCTACATGATTAATAAAAAAAATAGAAAACCAAAACCCATACCACCACCTCACTGTTCTTTTAAAAAAGACTTCTGGTCCCATTTATAAGGTGCCAAGTCCCTCTTTAACAGAAAATGCTATCCAGGATCAGGCCCCCAGGTTTCTGTACTCACTAAAGACTGCATTTTAAAAATCCAGAAATAATATCATCTTTGAGCATCACACAGCTCCATGGACAGGAGTCGTTCAGAAGGACACAAAGCACTCCCAGAAAAGTCATGATGCACTACAAAGTGACTGTGTAGCAGTGCTAGGCAGCTGCATTAATCATTATGCTAATACTTAGCCACAAGTTTTGATATATCTTTAGCATCTTGCACTGTATGCTCACACATCAATAGCAAAATGTTTCCCAGGAAACATTCCAAAATTGTTTCTTTGAAAAGTAAAGTTCATTTGTGTGTCAACGGGGTAATTATGGCAGAATAAGCCTGCCTAGCTCCAACAACAGTTTCACATTTCAACAGCTCTCCTTCCCATGATCCCAAGCTACTAATTTCTCCTATTCCATGTGCTTCTCCTCTTAAGAAAATAATAACAATAAAAGAAAGCTAATCAGTACCATCGGTTAGGAATCATTTCATAGAACAGGATTATATCTGAAATTGAAAAAGGAAAACATTTTAACTCTGCATCGCACTCACTAACATTCATATTTGTATTGCTGTTCTGTCTAAATGCTCCTACATCACTTATCTGCTGTGAAGGAGGCTGCAAAAATGCACAAGAAAAAAGTGTTGTTTTGAGACAGCTTATAATTCTCCACCATCACTAAGTTTTCTGTGGAAGAATTTGAAAAAGCTTGATATGGTATCTTGTCTATATATCAAGGAGCCAGGACAACCAGAAGGGAAACTCCTCCAAGAAGCTTTTAAGATACAGTAAAATGAAACCTGGTGCCAAGTCAAAAGAAGCATGTTGAGACGAGTTGCTGAACTTGCTAGGAAGCTGTTTACATATACAAGCCACGCTAATTGCAAGATAATAAATTTGTTTATCTTCAATTAAGCAAACCTCATAGAATAAGCTTACATGTCATTTGTGCTATCTTGCACACATTTTTTATTAGTTACAAGAACATTTTTCCAATCAAGCACGTTAACAGCAAAATTAAAATGTAACATGAGTAAACTATCCTTTATAGTCAACAGAGAAGAAAGCACTGGAAGAAAGTAAGCTGTAGTGATTAAAAAAACCAAGCAGCACATTGAAAAGACATAAGATATCTGCGTAGTTTAATGGATAGAGCAGTGATGCCAGCTCTCCATTTGCTGTGCATGGAAAGAGAAAGTTATGACCAGCGCACAGCTACAGACACAAAGGCAGAGTCGTAGCCTTGCATGGCAGTCCTCTTTAGTCACTTGTGACAAGAAACAGAGTCAGGGTAGAGCTCTGGAGCACACTGTAACAAACACAAAGTAGTCTTAGTAAAAAATAATTCACTGACATGGTAGCAGAAAACCCACATTCAGAGCTTGGAGTCCTGCTTGACTTTTCACCTGTGTTTTCAGCTCATCAGGTCACCCCCGACACAGACGCTGCCCAACAGAGCCCTGTAGGCTCAGCACCGATGTTAGGAGTAGGTAGAACAAGTTCACAGCAGCTGCACCCAACCACATAGAAAGGCCCTCGTGGTGCTTGATCGTGACTTCTCCCTGCATGTTAGCAACTTTCATGCTACCAGAGTCAAGTTCTTTGACCGCCCCCAAAAGACAGAACCATATGCATTGGCAGTAAATAGCCCAGGGTTTGATAAGTTTCATCATTACTTATGACCCAGAAGTATTTGCCTTCTAGTTTGCTAGATAAATATTTAGTTCATTAGCAAGTCTGAGCAATTCTAAACAATTAACTACATGGTGATGATTAAAACTCAGTTTGATGTTATACCTCAGCTGCCACAAGCAAAGAACAATAGGTCAGACACATGAACTACCACACAGGTATAGAACAATGTCTACAAGAGGAATAGTTTCAGTAAGTTTTCTGTACACCTAGAAGCATCATACTTACAAGTGTCCATAAAGTTGTACACCAAGGAGAAAGTTAGCAATGTGGTAGAACAGGTCAGCATCAGCTGCAGCTTTAGCTGAAACGAGTAGTGTTCTGCCAAATGTCTGGTCTCAACCTTAAAGGGCTTAAAACTGGTCCCTTTTCCTACTGAAAAAGCATAGACACACTGTAAACTGACAGATAAAGTAGTTCAGCCAAGCCAACAGCACACACAAACTTCCTTTCTGGGTTAAGTGGAAACACTCAAATGCAGGGAATGGCAATTTTTTTTTTAATGACGTGGTTTTTTATAAGCAACTACATACCAGAAACTATTTAAAAAACTCAGCATGGTGGCATGGTGTTGTGGAAGGTGTATGTTCACTGACTAGGCTATGGCTTAGGCCCCTAGTCATACCTGCATTTGCAAAGGAGTGCTGCATGGAGCTCCCCAGGCTAGCCATTGTCACCCTGAGGCTGGACCTGGAATTAGTACAGCTGTCGCAGCGCAGCGCTAAGGCCGATTGGAGTCTCATGAAAAGGCACAAAGTCATGGTAACAGCTATTCTGTTTCCAGACACAAAACATGTCTATGCTATACTGTGCAGAAGTGCCAGCTTCAGGCAGATAAAGCTTTTGGGGGAGAGTGGTCTTGGTAACATCCTCCACATATAATTTGACTTTAAGGTGCCTTAGATATTTTCAATAAAACTGAAGAAAATAATACAACTCCTTCAGAGCAGCGAAGTGAGGTTTGCAAAGCTTTCTGTCAAGTATGGGATAAACATTAACCACAATATTAACGTGTTATTGCTGCTTAACAATAGCTCACTGCCCAACAATAAGTTTGGTACTTAGGCCTGCTTATAAATTTGATTCAAAAGCAAGTAACTGCCTGGGACTCTCAAGGGTGCTGCACTTTGGTTATCAATCAGGAAAGAAAAGAAATTCAAAAGATTAAAATGCATCTGAAAACAGTTTGTCTTGCAAAACAAATACACAGCAAATAATACAACTTGCATACATATTTTGAAATTCAAAACCTCCTTCTTGAAGAGATTTGTCTATCTACATACTATCGCCCAGCTGAAAATGTTTGCTTAAACTATCTATCAAGCAGCACTAAAAATTACTCAAAGGTTTAATGTTATTTAGCTGTAGAATCATCTAAAATGCCTTCAGGAAAAACTACTGTGAAGATCTTTTACCAGAAACGCGGACCAGAATCCTTTCCTTCCATGCAGGTATGAAAAAAAATAACCATTTAGAAAAAGATAAAGCCTATATTCACTGGTTTCACTTCTGTTATGACAGCACTTCCAGATTTACAACTACTAACTGTTGACTAAACTGCTTTTGCTTCCTCCTTCACTAAATACTTTAGCCTAATCTTACAGTACCTTCACAGAACTGACACCCTGCCAAGCAGTGAAGTAGAATGCCTCCTAAATCAAGATTAATCTTCAAATAAGTGAGCATAAGGAACAAATGTGTCTACAGCATCTCAACATCCTTATGAGAACAGTTCAAATACGTTTGACACATTAGGTTAAAATGTGTTGGCAGTGGTCTGTACCATATCCCCAAGGCAGATGCATCAGTCATGAAAACTAGTATGTTGTGCCTATTTACCTAGAAACACTTCAATTTTAAACCTAATGGTCTAATAGTATGGCAGGACTTGTAGCAGATAAACAGGCAGGCAATTTGACTCAAAAAACAGAAAAAAACCCTAATTCAAGCTTTGCTTGCCACCGCCACCCCCCCCCTTTTTTTTAAGACAGGGATTTTGCAATGATTAAATAGTCATCTAACCTGTGAGGACTACATGGTGTAAAAAGACTGATTTATTGCCTTATCACTAAGCTTTGCACAGGCTCTATAGGAGGGTTACTAGATAAAGATGGTTCTCAGTTTTGGCATGAGAAATGCAGCTCCCAAGTAGGAATACATGCATTTATCAACAACTTAGCTTATCCAAAAATATTACTCTGTTGGAAAAGACTGTTTCTGTCATTTGCACATAATGTATATTTCAGTTTTCAGCCACATCAATATCCTACCCTATTCATGATTATTCTTATTATTTGTGTTATCTCTCATGCTGGTGATCCTAGCCATGAGCTAAGAAATGCATGAATCCAGAACAAAAAGTACAGTTGCTAAAGAGCTCAAATCTACACTAGAAACAAGAGGCAACAAATCGTCCAGGCAGACAGGCAACATAAAGACACATCAGCAACTAAATCAGTGCACACTTTCTGTCAGTATCTGGGAAGGGACAGTTCCCATTAGAAATTTTCATTTAAATCTTTGAAAAGAAAATTATTGCCCATATGCATCTTTTCCATTAATACTTAATAAACATACATAAATATACATAAATATAAACATAAATACATAAATAAAAGCACATTTATTAGTATTATCACACATTTATAAGTATTATTGTGATATTGTTTAAGAAAAAGCAGAGAAAATATTCAAATATAAGTACAAGGGCACACTCAAAGCAATTTCCTTTTCTGCTGAATTTCTATCAAGGCATTTTAAGAGGTATGCACCTAGTCCTGTGCTGGTCAGAGAGGCTTTTTAACAGCTGAATTCAAAAAGAGGTTACAACTCAAAAGCTTAAGTTTAATTTTACGCAGCATTAAGAGTTGAGATAAAACATAATTCAAAAATTCAAAAAGATCAAGTAAGGAAGAAGATCAATATGAAAGGAATTAGTGCATAAGTTCTCAGATAGATGTGCCAGCATGTTGCTTGGCTTTATAATTATAAAGCAATTATTACTTAGCTCAATAATAAATTATTAGCTGCCATGGCAACTACTGAAATACAAGGCAAGCTATTAAAGGCAACAAGACAGTCTGCAGGAGACAAAGGAAGAAGGCAGTTTATTCATCGGGCAGACTGTGCTCTTTCTCCAACTTCTTATGCTATCACATACCACTTTGGGATTGCTGAAGGAAAAATTGCAAGATGCCTGGACTCATGCAGAGCCAATCATCAGGGTTTAGCAGGGTTTTTTTCCATTAAGAACATAATTTGATTATAGAGTCAGATATTTTTCTGGTGTAATCCTAGGGATATTGCACATCCCTTTTTACCTAAGCAACTAGTTGAAAGAATGATTAGCAGTTATCTCTGAGAACTTGTGGGGGACAGGCAAGGCCATTGAAAAGCAGAAAAGGATAGAGTTAATGTCTATTATCAAAAAGGATAAATTGAGGAGCAATAAAATTGTAGCCTAGGCAGCTTAACTGCAGTTTCCTGGAAAAATTCTGGAACAAACAAATCATTTGTAACCACCTGGAATACAACAAGGAGATTATGAGCAGCCAACATGGATTTGTCCAAAACAAATTATATCAAAGCAGTCTAATTTCTTTCTGTAACAAAATAAAAAGCTCTGACTTCAGGCATTTAAATGCTGCCATGATGTCCTCATATGCAAACCAGGGAAGTTTGGTCTATGTCAAACTACTATATGACAGAAGCAAAATTATGACTGCAGATTAGTGACCCACATGTTGCCAAAGTGGAGAGCTGTATCAAACAGGGCTGCACAAAAGACCCTTTAGATGCCATTGCCCTTAAAAACTGTCACTGATGACTTGCTGATGGAAGCGAGCGTGCTATTAAATGCAAGTAACACAGAGTAGAGAGTGTGTCTGCAACTACTTTGGAAGACAGGAATAAAATTCAGAATACTTATAGGGGATCCCAAGATGAACATGAATCAACGATGCTATTCTGTAGTAAAAAAAAAAAAAAAAAAAAGGCAAATATGATACTTGAAGTATAAACAGGCTTCAAGATGTATGGATACATGAAGCAGAGGTTTAGATCCATCCCCTTCCCTTTTTTTAGTCATCTGTTTTGTGTGCCTCAATTCAAGACAGATAGATCTGGACTAAGTAGAGAGAAAGCTATTAGAGTAATCAAGCACTGGAAAACATGATATATGAAAACAGGCTAAAAGAAGTGGTTAGACTTAGACTTTAGGAAAAAAACTTCCTAAATTAAAGGACAGTGAAATATGCAAATGAGTTACCCAGGGAAGTTCTATCTAGAGAACCTTTTCCTGGAGGTCTTTCAGAACAGGTTACAAAACTTTAATTAGTAATATCATAGGTGTAGCTGACATCATTCTCCATCAAGGAGGTGTAACAGGTAACATCTTCATGTCTCCTGTAGTCTTATTTTTCTAAGAGTTTAGAATATTTTTTTTTTCCCCTTTCTAATCTCATCTGGATGAATTATAAGGAATTTGTCTGGGGTTTCCAGACATGAGGTAGCCTTTTCCTGGCAAAAACCCTAGACTGACTGCAGACATGCTATACCCTCACAGGGCACATATGCAATATATTGAAAGCTTCTGCCAAGGACTGTTCTATATCCAGAAATCAACAGCACATGTGTAATAATCCACCACTTTTAGGAAGAATCAGAATTTATTGAATAGGTACTAGAACAACAGTGCAATATTCAGGAACACTGCCACAGGATTACTGGAGTCCCAGAAATCCTTCTACTCCTTGAACACAACAGGAATGAAACTACAGGAGAAATATTCTTTGCTCACAACTCTAGGCCACCACTTTACCAAACACAAGCATTCACTTCCTCAGCTACATGTTTCCATTATAGTTTTACTACTAGCACTTGACTGGCTGCATCTATGATTCCTTTACTTTCCTGAAACAAAAAATTCCGACAATCTATGCCCCAACTCCTCTGTTTACTAGTCTCTAGACTAACTCTTTCCATTGCACAGCTAACACTTAATTATTAGCATTCATAACAAAGCATGCAGGGTGATGGGATGGTTTTTTTTTTCCAATTTACCTTAAACAATGGAGAGTGATTATATTCTCTGGTTTCAGAAATACTTCTACCGGCATAACAGTATTTTCTTTAATGCTTACATAATTCACAAAAGCAATGATCTGCACCAGAAAAAGCTATATAGAAATCTATCCTAAATAAAAAGAAATTAAGGCATGTTACTGGAGCCAATTGCCACAGGACAGGAACTGTGCAAATAGTTACAAGAATAAAGAAAGAATTCAATGATGGTAAAGTCACTGAAAATTCATCCTGAACCATGCTAGAACTGTTTGGTTCAGAGCAGATAATCAAATCAGCATATCTGTTCGAATTACAGCCCTATGCTAGCAATGAATGCATTAGGTGACAATTCATGCTCAGACAGAAGGCAGCAGTTATACGATTGCTTTTGCTGTGCTAAGCAAAAGCATGGGAAGAGTCTGTGACTAATTCCAGTAAATGTGATATCTTAAAATTAATGTAAGCACCCCTGTTAGTAATATAATACAAAAGAATTGATAATAGGAGCACCTGAAAGAAGTTTCCAATTATACTAATCCCCAATCTACCAGCAGAAACCAGTAGACAGTTCTGCATTCCAGTGTATAAGAATTGGTGATGTACACTTGTGCATAGCACGGCTGAATTCACCAGGCTCCCATAAAATCTCAGAAAAGGATAGGATCTAAGTTAATATAGTCTTATCATATGCTAGATCTGAAAGTTTTGGGGTTTATTTTTAAAAAAAATACGCTTCCCATCAAAATATCTTGTCCAGTGTGAACAATTCCTCCTAGAATTAAAACATCAACACTTCTATATATTTGCCAAAGGCCTTCATCAACTGCTTATAGTCACACCCATGTTTGTTTACTTAAGGTATTCTTTTCCTCCTCCTTTTACACCAATCAGCTGAGTTTGAAAACAAAAAACCAAAACCCAAACACAGCTCACCTCGTTGCCCTGCACCAGCGGGAATTATCTTTGCATGAAGTTCTACCCGCAGAGCCTCATCACAACTGCTTTCTGCTTCTCACAACAGACAGGTAATGTCGCTCTCCACAAATAATTCAAACGCTTACCTGCACACGTAATGCAAGCTAATGCTTCAAAACAACATAAATATTTTGAAACAAGGAATCCCCAGCCCTGCGGTTTCTCTCCTATTCTCTGCTTTATAGTTTCTTCCCCAAAGCAAATATCAGAGTACTCTATAAGGTACAAACACAAGGAAATATGCTAATACAAGCCACCAAGAGGGCTGGTGCATTTCTATGAGCACATTGTCAGGGTGCTTTGGTTCAACATGGCTAATTTCAACATGCGATTGTTGTGCCATCCAACAGCAAGCATGAGCCCAAAGCATGAGCCCATGGATGGGCTGGTGATGGCTGGTAGCCCTGACCCTAACCACAAAGTGAAATTCATCACAGTTAGCATAAACTAACTGTATAAGGTGTCTTTCAACACAAAAAAAAAAACCTGTAAAGAGAAAAGATGGCCAAGCAGAAGGGAGATCCTTGTCTTTCAGAAGTTCCTTTTTTCCCTGGTTATTAAATCAAATCTGACCATCTTCTAAGTTCATTTTATCATCTTTTATTGAATATTTATATAACATTTTCCATGGCCATATTACTTCAAATTTTTCATTATTGCTGCCCTGTTTTTAACCTCAGTCTTCCCAGAACTCGGCTCACAGATGTAATGCATAAATCACAAGGCTACTCTGGCTAATCTTGTAACAAAAAAGTAATTTATAATACTTTGTATAGAAAACAACATTTCCACAAATGCTTTAGCACTGAAATTTTAATGGTCAAAAATGTGGAAAAAGTACATATCTTATCCTGCTACTAGTTTGCTATGTGACTTTGGAAAGACCACGGTTTCCCCCAGACTCCAGCCTCTCCAGGGATGAAAAATATTTATTTACCTCAAGGGGAACACTGTGCAGCTTGACTCATTAACATATTTCTAGTGAAAGTATATAACACAGATATGGTAGAATGTAGATATATGATAGATGAAACTTAGTTTAAAGATTGTGTTGATTTGCTAGATTAGCAGATGACCAGTCCTCATAAATCAAACAAAATCCAAGCAAGAGATAAGGCGACAGCCCAGTGGTGAGTTAGCCTTAGTTTCTTAGTGAACTCTATTTCACATTCAGTTCAAAAGACTATTACTCTAACACAACCCAATTGTACAAGGTTCCAAGTTCAAGTCAGAAAAAGATGCCAGATGTCCACAAACTTGCTGACACAATAAACAACAAAGGTGCTGAGCACTTTACCAGATCCGAATGTTAATTGCCATCTTTCAGCTACTACAGACATCATTTGACAACTACATTCCTTCTATCTGAAAGCATGAAAAGGAGGTAAGGGAGGAAAAACACAGCTCAAGTTGCTACATTAAATAATGGTGAGGCAAGGAAGGTGGTCAGCAAAACCACCACTATGGACTTCTGGAGGGCAAACTTTGGCCTGTTCAGGACACTGGTTGATAGAGTCCCTTGGGAGACAGTCCTGAAGGGCAAAGGGGTCCAGGAAGGATGGACATTCTTCAAGAAGGAAATCTTAATGGCTCAGGACTAGGCTATTCCCATGCACTGCAAGACGAACCGCCGAGGAAGACGACTGGCCTGGCTGAACAGGGAGCTTTTGCTAGGACTCAAAAAAAAAAAAAGAAGAGGTTATCATCTTTGGAAGAAAGGGCAGCCAACTCAGGAAGAGTACAGGGATCTTGTTAGGTCATGCAGAGAGGAAATTAGAAAGGCAAAAGGTCAGCTAGAACTCAATCTTGCTGCTATTGTAAGAGACAACAAAAAATGTTTTTACAAATATGTTAACAATAAAAAGAGCGCCAGTAAGAATACCTATCCCTTATTGGATACAGAGGGGAACATTGCCACCAGAGATGAGGAAAAGGCTGAGGTACTTAATGCCTTCTTTGCCTCAGTCTTTAATAGTGAGACCAGTTACACTCAGGGTACTCTGCCCCCTGAGCTGGAAGGCAAGGACAGAGAGCAGAATATACCCCCCATAATCCAGGAGGAAATAGTTAGTGACCTACTACACTACATGGACACTCACAAGTCTATAGGACCAGATGGGATCCATCCAAGAGTACTGAGGGAGCTGGCGGAGGAGCTTGCCAAGCCACTCTCTATCAGCAATCCTGGTCAACAGGGGAGGTCCCAGACGACTGGAGGCTTGCCAACATGACACCCGTTTACAAGAAGGGTCAGAGGGAGGATCTGGGGAACTGCAGGCCTGTCAGCCTGACCTTGGTACCAGGGAAGATTATGGAACTGTTCATCTTGAGTGTGCTCACATGGCATGTGCAGGACAACCAGGGGATCAGGCCCAGCCAGCATGGGTTTATGAAAGGCAGGTCCTGCTTGACCAACCTGATCTCCTTCTATGACCAGGTGACCCGCCTAGTGGATGAGGGGAAGGCTGTGGATATTGTCCACCTGGACTTCAGTAAGGCCTTTGACAATGTGTCTCATGGCATAGTCCTTGAGAAGCTGGTGGTTCATGGCTTAGACAAGTGTACTCTTCGCTGGGTAAAAAACTGGCTGGATGGACGAGCCCAGAGGGTTGTGGTGAATGGAGTTAAATCCAGTTGGCGGCGGGTCACAAGTGGTGTTCCCCAGGGCTCAGTATTGGGGCCAGTTCTCTTTAATATCTTTATCAATGATCAGGACGAGGGGATCGAGTGCACCCTCAGTAAGTTCGCAGACAACACCAAGTTGGGAAGGAGGGTTGATCTGCTCGAGGGTAGGAAGGCTCTACAGAGGGATCTGGACAGGCTGGATCGATGGGCCAAGGCCAATTGTATGAGGTTCAACAAGGCCAAGTGCCGGGTCCTGCACCTGGGTCACAACAACCCCATGCAGCGCTACGGGCTTGGGGAAGAGTGGCTGGAAAGCTGCCCGGCAGAGAAAGACCTGGGGGTGCTGGTCGACAGCCGGCTGAATATGAGCCAGCAGTGTGCCCAGGTGGCCAAGAAGGCCAACAGCATCCTGGCCTGCATCAGAAATAGCATGGCCAGCAGGAGCAGGGAAGGGATTGTTCCCCTGTACTCGACACTGGTGAGGCCGCACCTCGAGTACTGTGTTCAGTTTTGGGCCCCTCACCGCGGGAAAGACACTGAGGTGCTGGAGCGTGTCCAGAGAAGGGCAACCAAGTTGGTGAGCGGCCTGGAGCACAAGTCTTACGAGGAGCGGCTGAGGGAACTGGGGCTGTTTAGCCTGGAGAAAAGGAGGTTGAGGGGAGACCTTATCGCTATCTACAACTACCTGAAAGGGGGTTGTAGTGAGGTGGGTGCTGGTCTCTTCTGTCAGGTGTCTGGAGATAGGACGAGAGGAAATGGCCTGAAGCTGCGCCAGGGGAGGTTTAGATTGGATATTAGGAAAAATTTGTTTACTGAAAGGGTTGTCAGGTATTGGAACAGGCTGCCCAGGGAAGTGGTTGAGTCACCATCCCTGGAGGTATTCAAAAAGCGCATAGACAAGGCACTTCAGGACATGGTTTAGTGGGCATGGTTGATGGTTGGACTCTATGATCTTAAAGGTCTTTTCCAACCTAAATGATTCTATGATTCTATGCTTTGTGCCTCTAGGAAAAAAGTGATAAAATTGAACAATTTTGAAAACATTCAATCTTATCATCATGACACAGAGCTAATGTGGACAAATAATTAGCAACATTACATTTACATTATCATCCCAGAATTGCTTTATCTCAACAGCAACAAAAACAACCTCACTAAAACCTTCATGAGGCACCAGTACTCTGATTTGCACTACTGCCCGTTTTACAAGCAGATCAGCTTTCTTAAGCCACATTTTTTTAAAAAACTATATTGTTTTGATGAGCATTGGGTAATGTCTGTAACATGTTCCTGATATGAAAGCTGCTAAGCTTCATAATTCATTGTTCTCCTCCCCCAGCCCAGTAGGACTGACAGATCTCCAAGGTGATGCATACGCTCAGGTTACATTTTGTTTCGTTACACAGCATAATAGGCCAATATACACAGTTCCAACAGGCCCAGGCCAGAAAATTCAAAGTGCTGCTTCTTATTAAATATTGAGCCATTGAATCACATTAGAAGCATTAAAATGTAAATAAATATGGTTGGGTCACTGTTTAGACTTCTCCTTAGCTCTTCCTTAAAGTGGTTTGAGAGATCATTTTACAAATACCTCACTGAAGCAGCAAAGTTTCTTCAAAGATATATGCCTTTGAAGATCCAGCTGCAACAGGATTAAATTTACTTTTGCAGCAGTCTGTGGTTACCAAAAAAACCCATCCCAATTGAGAGGTGTATGATACCTCATGTGCATCCTAACAATTTCCAAATCGTTGGAGCCAACCAAGGCAACCACATTGCCTGTATGCCAAAGCCGGGGGGGGGGGGGAATTGTGACAACAGCTCCAAGGTCCTCCCAGCATCTGTCCTATATACAGAAAGGGTTGAAGAAAATATATATTCCAGTTTCAGCTCTGCTACCTTCACAGAGTTTGGGGGGGTTCGGTGCCCTCTCTCCAGGCCACATTAGAGTGTGAGGGGTGTTTATTTTTTTTCATATATTTGCATATCTTAGACATACAATCTATGCCCTAAATTTAGCTTTATTCCAAATGAAGTTACTGCTACATCATAATTTTAAAAAATTTTTTATTTACAAAAATCCGAGCCCAGGGCTGCATGTAGGCAAATATCTGAGTGAGTGGCAAGCAAAGGAATCATTCCTTTGAGGTTAAAAGGCCCTTGGGGATAATTGCACTCTGTCCATCCACAAAGGGTACCGATGGCAGAAGCATGGATCCCACGACAGATACCCAACAGATTGGCACATATTAAGGTGCAGAGAGCCTTTAATAAAGTACATAATGGGGATGACACAAATGCTTGTACTTTGTGCTGTTGTTTTTACCTACAGAGTTTTTACCTAGCAAATACACTGTTGGGCAGGCCTTCCACAGGTACACACATGCATGTGGGAGAATTTGGTAGTGAGGTTTGCTCAGCGTTGTGAAAACTTCGTGATTATTATTAAGCTACAGTAATTGCATTTTAACTTATGCTAAGGGCTGTGTGAGTGTGTTACCAAATATGCATGTCTCATTATTTTAGCATGGTGCACACTACATTTAACCTCTGCATGAGATTACAGTAAAACAACTTAACTAAGTATCTGGGGTCAAAGAAATACATTCTAACCACGTAACAGATATTTCACATACCCTTTAAAGCAGCTATAATACATTCATTCTCACATTTAAAGAGAGGTTTTAATAACAATTTCATTATGCCTCATTGTACCTCTGAGATTAATTTATCTGGAAAAGCTTAGAAAAGTGCAGGAATGTTATTTTCATTTTTTTAGCGCATTCCTCAAATAAGATATTGCAGCTCTCTGTGAAATCACTTAATAATTAGGTAAAGAAAATGGACTGCAAGGGAACAGAAAAAGCTCAAAGTATTGAGCCAATGCCCCAAAAGTCAAGGAAAGTCTCATCAACCATAACGGGCTTCAGATCAAACTCTGGAAAGAGCTCAGTGCCTCCACAATGTAAGCCCAAGGCTCACGCAGAGCGAAGCAAAATCATGGATAGCTGTAAATTACCATAGGCTTTATTTGATCTTTCCCTGAATGCCATAGAGAAGTAAACAGCTCCTTGTTTTCTATTGTAGAAGATGTCATGTTAAGAAATAAATGGGGTACCCAGCTGGTCAAAATCAAATGGAAACTTCTTTGTAGTGTATGCTCAGGTATGTTTGGACAGGGACAAAAACATGTTGAGAACTTGGCTGAAATGAGCAAAATCTTTGGGTCCAAGACCTGGAGTATAATTTTATCAGCACCTGAAAAAGTTTTTGACATTTGGCCACGCTTTCTTCCTACCGGTAGGACACTTGGCATTTGAAATTCAGCTCTGGTAGGTAATCACATATGTGATTTCGGAATTTGCTTTCCATTAACATTAATACCAATTCAAAAGCATAAATATTTATAGACAGAAAACAGGCACAACCACGTCAAGTCACTTGAAAGGCAAGCATGTATGTATTCAAACTGTTTCTACAATCTTGACCCTATTCTTTTCAACCAATCCACTTCACAGTGGCTGTACTTTATCTGTTGCTACAGGTATATGCATTTTATTTTTCTGTCACTATTAGTATTCTTGTTAAGAACTAGAAATTTTAAATGCTCTGTAATGAAATTCTCATCTTGAACATGTTAAACCACAGCTGCGGAAGTCAGCAAGACTAAATCCAGTATGGTGGGGTTTCAGTCACAGCCAAGAAGCTTTAAACAGTATGAAAGACAGAAGCTTAGAGGTTCAAAGCCAGCTGTAAAAATTCTCCTTTGACTTCTCAATATAAAGTTAAACAGACCTACTATAAAGAAATGTGCTGCTGCCTTGGATTTCAAGTAGCCTCTTAATTTCCACAGCGTATTCTCACTTTCTCCACACTCTGGAATCACAATGTATTTCCCTTACAAACTGTCTTGGTAATCCTACACCTCAACTGGATGATGATGGTGCAGATGGACAGAAGGAGCCATAGGGATGTGTGTGTTGTAAGCTCCATGTATTGAACTGTAAATTTAGGAATCTAGAGCTTTTTGAGGCAATCTCTGTAAAGCAAACAACATACTTCTGTGAGGAAAGCTAATCTGGGAACAGATGTACAGAAAGTAGAGATTAACTGCAATTACTCTAATAAGATCTTTGAAAAAAAAAAACCTTATAAATGACAAATATAGCAAATCCTGCCTGATGACTTGCTTAAACAAAAGTATTTATTTAGCTATTTAATCATTTTCACATAAGAACTGTTCATAACAGTTCATTTCTAGATGTACAGTAAACACTGTTACTCATTCAAATTTAAATAGAAACAGAAGTAGTTTCACAGTGGTGAAGCTGCAAGAAAAAAAAAATCTATAGAAACTTGTTCCTATTAAAATAAAAAAGATTTTTAAATTGACTTTAGTAAAGCCTGGGCTTGTACTCAGGATGCCGTGATTCTTACAGTTTTGTAATCCTTACACCAGTACTTTTCAGCAAGACTTGAGGTTGTTGTCTGAGCCACAAGGCCAACAAGGCTAAAGCCTCTCAGATTTTCCTCCTCTTGCTTCCACCCCAAATTTCCTGTATGTTTAGATCTGATTTGTGACACAAAATTTCTGAAGGAATACTTTTAATAGTAAGAAAGATTCCCTGCTATTACTATAACCATTCGACTGCAGAAAATCATAGGATGGTCACTTTTTAAATCTGTCTCAAGTTCTAGCATTTGCAAAACCATAACCAGGCCAGCTCACAAATTTAAGGGAGCTAGAAGCCTTGGAAGTAATCCCTTGTACATTCAATACAGTTCATGATCCTTTTATGCCTGTTTATTCATTTGTTTCTAGTTTTGCAATGGTAATGAAAACCAAACCCAAGCAAGCTTTATTAGATTTTCATTGCAAATATTTGTAACTGAGATGTGGTTAATTAAAATTAAAACAAAAAATATACCTCGCAGAGCATGTTCACTACAGAAAACTATTTATGTACACTTTTCCTTGATCTCTTTAACAAGGTCTGTGTTAAATCAGGACTTCAGAAGATGCAACTGAAGTCATTTAGGAAAAAAACCACAAATTGGAAACTTGCGTGAAATTTTCATCATATTGTGGATAAAAGAGATCAACTCTAAATGAAAATTTAAGACATTTGTTTATTTTCCCAACCCAGAATCTACTTTAGCTAACTGACACATGAAACTTGTGTAAAAAGTTCCTTATCAGGAACCAATAGCAGATGACACCATACTACTACCACAATAATATTGTTTTTTCCTACAGGGATAGTACTTTCATAGCTAACAAAAACATCGGCATTTAATAATTAAACACAAAATTGCTTGCTACAGAGGAATGCTATTATTTTTTCCTCACTGAAGGTGTGAGTTTTAATACTAGCATTAGTGAGAACAGAAACTGGCCGAGTAACTGGCTGACAGCACATGCAGGAAAACAAACTGATCACAAGAAAGCTTATTTTAGCAAAATTGAGTATTCATGTTTATCTGCTTACCCCTTTACTTTATAAAAGAAAGCTGTGTACACCCATACATGTTATCTTATTCTTATTGATGGTATGTAATGAGATTGAAAGACCACCTAAGATCTAAGGCTAGTTTGTACTTTGTAAAGGACAGCTACACCGGGAGAGGATCAAGTCACAGCTCACAACGAAGTCAAAGGGGTGTATATTTTTATGCCCCCAAAGAGTGCAGTGCTCATTGAAACTAGCTGCACCTACAGAAACACATTGCTGCCACTTTGAAGAGAGTTTGCCTGCATGCACACAACATGCCCAGTACTTCAGCACAGCTCCCCTGCGAGCAGAATGGCTTGGCCTTTAAAGGCACTTGTCCTAAAACCACGACTCAAACTAGGGTGGCAAACCTGCGATGGGGGGCTGGCGAATAAACCACCATTCTGAGAGAAATATAAAAACACAGCTTACTTATTTTGCAAAGCTTTTGGGGGCAGCCACAATTTAAGCTTAAAACTAACGACTTCTTGGAACAAAGGGAAGCAAGACATGCTCCAGCCAGCAGCTGTTGCCATCGCTTCCTTCTGTTCTCACCCAATGGAGAACACGTGGCAAGTGGGGAGGCAGAGGTGCCACCAGCTGCCTGCTTTGCAGATCTGACAGCAACATCAGTGGACATCGACAGGTCATTTATATGGCCTTCCTTGGTCCCCGATGGCTCACCTGGGTTTTGGAATGTCCAAAAGGCCTGCCAAAAGTCTGTTTAAAAAAGCTTTCTTCTTCCTTTGTCCATTCAGGGAATCCATACAAGCCACACATCGTTTGGACCAAAAAAGAAAATAAAGTTCTCTTCTCTGCTGTTTTGAGAGAAAAACCCCTAAATACTATCAATTGCCTATAGGCTTGATGCTGACAGTATTCCACCCTCAAACCTCTCAAATTTAATCTTAATTACTCTTACTTTTCTTGCTTCGGATCCATAAGGACTGGTAGATTTACACTAACACAAAAAACTTTTCTTGCAGCTAGAGATCTCTTCGGAAATCCTAATATTTCTTCTATCACTCATGAAGCACCTTTAATACAGCATAGAAAATCCTGTCTTGTTGGCTGTAGTGCATTGGGTTTTTTTGTAAAGTAGTTAGAAAACACTAGAAATAAAGTCATGAGCCCTCCAGAGTAGCACATTTAATTGGTGTTTTTTCACAGGCTGTGTAGGACAAATACAAGCCATGTTTCAAGCTCAAACAAAAAGACTGATTTAAAGTACTTTTTCTTTTGATATAAAACTGGGATCACTTCATAGGAATATGATTATTTTGAAAAGAGACGGACTCACATTTTAATTTCTTTAAAGCAAATCACAAGCATGAAACTTTATGGCACCATTTTAAAGCAATTTTAAGGGTGAGACTAGCTAACAAAATACTAACATCTGTTAAAAACCTTCCAAAATTAAATGAAAACTTTAATTTACTGCACTTAGGGTTACATATCTGTTCTTTCACACAGATGTAAAAAATGAAGTGGACCTAATTATAATACTCTGGCAATTAGTATGGGCTTTACTTACGGATGATATTTATCTATTTAAAAATTAATAGCATTATAACTTTCAAAAAAAATGGCAGGATCTCTGGAGGAGCATAACATAATGGCAGCTCAGTTTATTTTTAAATGTTTGCTTAGGGCTGACTCTTGGAAATAGCTAGACTGTAAGCCCATACAAACGCAATCGACCGTTTGTGCAGGATTGAGGAAAGAAATCCTTTACCACACCTAGAAATGCAATGCCTGATTCAGAGCAAGTGCTTCTAAAGGTGCTACCATCTGCCCCGGAGGGTAAAATAACAAATAAAATCAGGGCTTACAATCTGAAATTATGGAAGGTATGCTTATTCCAGTAGGTGGTTGTTTTGGGGGGAGGGGGTTGCTTGTTTTGTTGTTGTTGTTCTTTTAATATATCTTATGAGACACATCTATCCAGCAGGATTTCTGGAGGCAATCTGTCTGCCTGCAATATTTGTTCTTTAGTGTTTAGCTCCCATTTGGTTTAATATACTTTCTCAGTTACTAAAAGTCAAGGTGCCATTTTAGGACATGACCGTGCTAAAAAGCAAAGTGTACCAGGTAGCTTAGCTAAAATAATTTGCTACTGTGATGCATCTGTTATAGGTTTTCTCCTGGGTTGAGATAAGGTTGGAACTGATTCATCTACAGATGAGTACCAGGAAGTTTAAAGTGGAAGAAGGGACTAGAAATAATTTCTTAGTTAATAAAAAAAATCCTTATGCCTTTAAATGATGAACTGAAAATTAGATATGCCTCTTCAAGCAACTTTCACATTTTGCAGTAATTAAGATATCCTCCAAATAACAACTTTTCAGTGTCCCCTGTTTACTGGAGGAAATTGCTATTGACCAAAGACTACAGACCACTTCACCACCAGGAGCATACCTTGGCCTTGCTGTCACCATCTAACAAGGTATCTGAGCTGCTGCTGTTACAGGAGACCTCCTCCTCTTTGCAAGAGTGAGCCTCTCACCTGTATACAATTCAGGGAGTCTGGTCGCAAAAGTCCCACTTGAACAGACTTCAGGAAGAGCCATGGTCTGGGAGGAAAAACTACTAAAAACCCAACAAGCTTGGCTGTCTCCACTTTGAGATCTATCTCTATTACAAGACAGAAATCTCTGCTGAGGTATTTGCAAATTCAGAAACGTCCCTGTGCCCCACCTTACTCCTGGCTCATGCTCCCATGTCCCTCACCTGTAATGCCCACAGGTGGTAGCAGCCCCTGGATTCCCACATGGTTAAAAATCACTGTGTTTGCCAAGAGAGGGAACGGCACCCCGATGAGGATGAAGTCTAAGGTACTGGGACATAAAGCGGATTCCGAAATTAGCCCGTGACCATCTTATTTTGCCAACTGTTAGAGCAGCACATCACCATCTTAATGCATATATTTTATCTGGCAGAAGATACAAAGACTGAGCTATTCCTCAAAGCATTTTCAGATGTTTATTGTTAGCTTCTGGGTTTCTTGCTTTTCCCCTAAGAGTCTTCAACTCTAGAGACTGAGGGAAATGCTTAGTGTGACTCACACCTGCGCTTTACTAAAAGCATGAAACCCTGTGCTCTTGCAGCTCAAGCCACTCTTTGTTTGAAAGATACTTTTCTTAATAAGTTCCCAGGAAAAAAAAAAATTAGAATTGCAGAAAATGGAAAACCTGTGCTAATCCCATCTCTGGATTTCATAACATACCCTGGTGCTATCTTTTGCACTCCTAAAGACACTCCACTCAGAGTTCCGTACCAACCCCACCAAACCACTAAGCCACATCATCTCTGACAGAATGATGCAATTTTGTATATATTGTACAGCTCCGTGTGTACTACTGTCACTGAGATCACATTTCATTTTAAATATATGTATACTTTCTAAGAAATGTGGGTAAAATGTTTAAAACTTTGGCCTGATTCTCTTGAAGGTTAGTCATACTAAAGTAAGGAACGTATTTCTCTTAATACTACCAGAAAGTTTGAGTACGTCACTGTCCTGTAGGTGCCTGGGAGGCACCAACCAGCAGGAATAACTGTTTTTTACAATAAACTATAAAAATGCATGAAGCTTCAGAAGTAAATTTTAGCTAACACATTGAATTATACACCTCCTGCTGAAGTATTCACAATGGTATGATCCCCTAAGAATTTACCCCTTAAGTTAGAGCTTAGATGTGAAATCACAAAAAAAAGAACCAGGCATTGCAGAAGTAAATTGTAAACTGAGGTGCAATTCTGCAACAAACAGCATTTACTAGTCACAAGAATAAAGATTATTCTGTGTAACTGATACAGAATCAGCCTCTCAGCAGGGGATACATTAGCTTATGAATCAGTAACAAAGCACTACCAGAAAAAGGTATTAAGGGATAATATTTGAGACTTCATCTGAAAAACGACACACCAAACACCACAATATTCCATCATCCTTTGCTGTTATGTTCATCACCAGCTCCGCTACTGAAGTGGATTCCCTTCACTTCTTCTGGAAGCTTCATTTAGGTCTTTCTATCATGGACTATTCTGCACAGTTTTTAAGTTGTTTTTACAGTAATATGGCTCCATCACAGAAGTAAGGAAAGTGCTGCCTTTGGGTAGGGATTTAATTAGTATATATGGTTCAGAAGAAAAATACTTGTAAAAAAAAAAACCAAACCAAAACAACAAAACACCTCACTTGCTCCTATTTTGCTTTGTCCCTTTCATCGTAACACACAGAATCATGAGAGTAAAATTAGCAGGCTTTGGATACTGGTCTCAGCTACTTCTTCTGGCACACTATTCAAGTCCTCATGAGCAGGAAGCTATCTCCAAAGAAGGCCACTCAGAAATTTAACTAAAAAAACTTCACTCAAAAAAATCACAGATTTCCTCATTTACTGAAGTTGTTAATTGAGACAATGCATATTTTAAGCTATTTTAACATTTTCTAGATAATCAGTATCTGTGAGTTTGCTTTTAAAAACACAACCCTTAGACTGCATGTTGGCTGCTGGGCTCTGACAACACAACTCAACTGCACAGATATCATCTGTTTCTGTACAATTTTACAGGAAATTAAGACTTCTTTTTATATTGTGCTGAATTTCACCTACAAACACTGGCTTTTGACTGATCACTGACCAGAAAACTGCAGTGGCAGAGGTAGTCTCTGAGACAAAGGAAAAACCAAGGACTGAAAGTTACTGTAAAAAAATTTAAGCTAACTGCACAACCCTAGAACCTCGTTGTTTTAGAAATCATCAGTTGCTTGTTAAACTCTATTAAATCAGCATAAAAGTATGTCTAAAGTTTAAAAAAAACACAGATAAAAGTAACCTCTTGCTTTAGATAAGATTTCTGCACAGTAGAGAAAAATGCCTTGAGCAAACAAGAGATGGTACATGATTTAAATTACACCTGTCCACAGAAATAATTAAAAAACCCCTTATTTGTCCTAGGAGAATGACTTTCACCCCAGTGAACTGAAATCTAAATTATTAAGCTCAATTTTATTATGAATCCTTTCTCTTTGCTACAGCTATGACTCTCTATTTATACCCCCTATTCCTAAGCTATTACTTTTAAAACACAAGAATAAGTAAAGGCATTTCATGCCAGCTACTTTTCCACTCTCACCTTTGTATCTCACAGCAATAAACAAGTCAGAAGGTTCTTCTCCTGACAAATTTATTGATTATGACTTGCAGGGATCAAAGCCTAATGTATTTCCCAGAAATGGAACAATTATGTTTTGACAGTAGTTAAGCATTTACAGGTATTAAGACAGCAACGTCTTAGAGGTGTTTATAAGTCTTTATCATAACAGGGCAGAAAATGCATGCATACAACTGTACAGAACACAATCTTACTCTCACTTGCCTCATTCTTCCCAGTGCATTTCCCATCTTCCCACTACTAAATCCTAAAATGCATACGGATATCTACCAGAAGCATAAAACTCATTTTCACCCCAGCCTGATAATATTCTGCTGGGAGACCCACAGCCCCCACACATGGCCCTCCCGCATTTCAGGACTGTGCTGTATGGCTGTGGATTGGCAACTCTGTCACTCCACCACACCCTCCCCAAGCAGCCATAACTGGAGGGCAGGTTCCTAAAGCAAGGGACAACTGCACCATAAGACAAGTCTGCAAAAGCCTGCGCTCAACATGCGTGAGCCCTGGAAAATCTGCTTATATCTGGCAGCAACATCAGGTAAGAAAATCTGTCAAAGAGGGAATTATACTCCTTGGGAGAAAGGTTTATTGACAGATACGTGGCTTTTCCTTGAATATTTGGTTTTTGAGAGCTGGTCGACCTTGGAAGATTATATGGTAATTGGAGAGCTAGCATATAAAGTTACACAAGGGAAGACACTAGAGAGCAAGCAACTGATTAGGAAGAGGACTTGGTGACTGTCTCAAGCTTCAATGTTTTTCTTAACCTGGACTCAATTTTATTGAAGCATTACTTTTTTTTTTCTCCAAAAGATTCATCCCTGCATTTGAGTGACTAGGTGACAATTCATGCTATTTATCTATTTATTCCCATTACCGCAGTGCCTAAGCACCTCTGCCAGGCTTCTTAACACATGTAAGTCTTCCCATGCCAGGTTGCTATACAAGGGGAAGACATTTGGGATAGCAATTCACAGATGAAGGAGGGATCATCATACTGCTGTTACTGCCAAGAAATGCATCTTCTACTGAGTCCCACCAAGAGGTTTCAGAAAGCCTGTTTGCTTATTCCAGCTACATTAAGTCATCTAACACCACACCTTACTTTCTCCAAAGGACTTTGCTTCTCTCAGATGCTCACAGCCACAACATTACTACCTTGAGAGAAGAAAAAATTTCAGCCAGCAAAAACTGCCTGGCTGAATAGGAGCAGACCCAGAAGTAGACTGAATGCATTTCTTCTTGACAGCTTGAAACTTTTACCCTCTCCTTCCTCATTCACAAGTTGTACTGTAAGACAGACAATGGAATCCTCCTTCAGTATCTGTGTAAAATTACTTTATCCATTTAAGCGTTTTATGAATGAAATCATTTAAGAAATCATTATACTTTGCCTTTGGGTAAATAGGCTAGCAAACTTGAATGAATGCAATTACTTGGTTGTTAGTTATTCTTCAAGATAGATAAAGGTTTCTGGAAAATCATTATATTGTGTGGGAGAACAATGAGATCTACCCTTCATCTCTTCCATGACTTCCTACAGAATTTTCTCCCTATTACTTTAATCCCAGGAAAAACAGTTTTCTTCCTCCAAGATTCTCCACCCACGCATCCATGGCAGGAACAGTAAGCTCATGAAAGCTGGCCCAGGCGCAGAGGTAACTGTAATAACTACAGTGTCACCAAGCATCACTCAAGCTTTTTGTAAGAGGGTTAACAACTACCAGCATTGGGTACCCACAGCAGTGCCTGACATTTCTGAATCAGCTCATTCAAACTACCGAAGCAGGGCAGCCATGTTAGGAAAGCATTTCAGCTTGGCTTCTCCAAAAAAGGTGGAACACAAGTTATGACTGTTAGTTCCAAGAGTACAAAACCCTAGCTGGAAAGCTCTTTAGCTGGCCATTTTTTATAAAAACTATTTTATCTGGGCAAGCAGTTGGTAAACATTCCTTTTATCTACTACTAGGGTTGTTAAATTATTTTTTTTCTTGAAACAATTAAGCTCCTTAGATAGAAAAATTAGGATCTAAATTTAAAAAACCAAAACAACCTGCTTTCTGCTTAAATTAGCATTTGCATTGGAAAAATATCTTTTCAACTTCTGTTTCAAACAAAAGCCATAAACCAAAATAAAAACTATTACAGCAATTTTTAAAAGTTTACTTCATTATTTTTTGTTTAGTTTATATGAAGTTCAGACGACTATTTATAGTGAGCTATTCCATAACAGTTCAGTCAGTGCACTTTTGGAAGAGGACAAACAAAATTGTGGTTTTATTTAAAAATGGCGCACTAAGGCATTTGAAGTTAGGTAAATCCTAACTTGATGCAGCAAACACTTGAGCATACATTTAAATTTCCTGCATGATCCCAGTAAGACAAATTGTAAAAGTAAAGTAAATCTCATGTGTGTTTGCAATATTGTAGCTTTGGGCCCTTAACCAACCAAATGTGTATGCACACTAAAATGACCACAGAGTAAGCAAAAGTACAGGAAAGACCAATGAAGCCAGATCTAATCTCGCACATGAGAACTATTATTAGCCCTCAGTTAACACTGTTAACAATTATATTTGAATTCACAACCCAAATTTTTTCTAATGTACTGGTTTGAAACACACACAACTGGATTTGAGGCAACACCGCAATGTAGCGGGAAGCATAAATGAAACAGAGAAAGCTGTTATGCATATCCTGTATGCCTAATATTGCTTGCAGGAAACCAAACAAATATGTTAAATATCAATAGCACTTCAGCACATGACATCATCCTTCTTCCCCCGAGACAAAGGCGAGCAGACTTACATTGCCCATATTGCTGTGGTTCATCACAGTCACACATTGCCTAGCAGTGACCATGTTGGAACCAAACACAGGTCACCTTCCTTGTGCTCTTTACAGAAGAAAGGAAAAAGAAAACTGAAAGGCGAAAGAAGAAACCTCTTCTGAATGAAGAAGTTTGTTGGAGTTAATGCCCATCGTTATTTTTCAGCAACTTGGTCAACAGACTCATTTTACCCATACAAATGTCTTTCAAAACTGAACAGAAGGAATTCATGTGGAGACACTGGCATAACTGCATCTGTTGACAAACTTAAAGCAACAGTGAATGTATTTTAATTTCTCCTGTTCATGCCTGGTCAGGTTTAAAATGTCTCTTGCTTTTGAAAACAAAAAAGAGAAACACAGAACACCAAGTAAAAGCAACTTCTACCAGTCTTTAAAAAAAAAAGTAGCTCTCTCTTCTTTGTGTGTATGCTCTTTGTAAACAATTTACATATGCAAGAATTTCTTGTGGCCGGTTGTGATTAAGTTGCTTGGCCCAACACCACCACTGTATTTTTAATGAGGAAGATATAAACCTCTATAGATACAAAAGGACCAAATTTGTAAAGCACACAGAGCAACTGGAAAGCTACCGTATAGCAAGCAGCCAAGAACGGTCAGTTGCAAAAGTCTTCAGGTGGAGCAAAGCTAAAGCACTGTCTATAACATACAGGACCTACCATCTCACTGTTTACTTGGAAACCTTTTCACCTCCAGTCCAACCAAAATCAGGAGAGTAGGAAGATGGTCAAAACAGAACTAGCATTTCACCTTCACCTGTACCTATGAAGTGTTTGAAGACCAAACAATTAAGAATTTAGCTCAGAGTACAAGTTTAATTTTTTTCAATATACAATGAATACTGAATATTTGTACAGTATACTGAAGTATTGATTTAATGTGATCTAATTTAGTATCATTAGTCAACTCCTAGACAAGTTCACTGAACACAAGTCCCACTGTTTTAATATGTGAAATGTTCCAGAATTGTTGGGAAAATGCACTGAACAAAGGAGCTGGCTCCCTTAAAAGTGAGAAGTTCAGCTGATGGATTTTAATAGCGCCCATTGTTTCTATACTGCTGGCTGCATTTTGTCACTGAAAGCGATTGCTTTGAAGACGGACAACAAAAATAGGAGCTTTTATTATCTGGTTAGCATAATTATTTTTACTGTCTGCAGTAACCATGAATTTGTTAGTAGTTGGTCAAGCTCTGAAAGGAGAGCACAAGAAAGTGGTTAATTTATTACCTCTTCCTTGGATTTCCTTCTTGTACACTGCAAAACAGTTATAATAGTGCTATCTTGCTTCTTGTTTAGCATAAAGCCACTTAAAAATATCAGTTGTAAATAGCAAGTTATTGTTTATAAATTGAGTATTGGTATAAAGTGTAAAACAAAACATGTAAGAGAAACATGGAGAAAAAATGCATTTTTGTTACATATTAAAGAGGTACTGTATTTTCATGCATAGGGCTTCCAGGATTATATTTTAGAAGTGCTATCACTGTAGCTTGATGTAGTTCAAAATGTCTACCTTCCAACAGGCATCTCAAAAGTTTCACAGATACTCTTAGAGCAAACTAAACTGAGAAATATTTGTCCTCCTGCAGATGCCCTGAAAGAAAGAATCTAAATCCTTTATTTGGCCTAGAAACATGATAATGCATACAAGACAGTTTCCAGAAAGCGCTCTTTCAACTTCCTAGGGTCTAAAAGCTCTTTTTAATCCTACTATCTCTCCAGTGCACCAAGAGCTGGAAGCAGACCAGCCTTCTGGCTAGAACAACAACAGCATGCGTGGTGCTTAATGATGCCATGGCAATAATTCTGAGCACAGAAAATAAATGGTTCAAGATCTGGCCCATAAAAAGTTTGTTGGAAGACAGACCACCCCAGCTTAATCAGATTTTATGCCATAATGTTATTCATTCTTAGCTGAAGACTACAATACAGACTACAGAGCCCAAAAATTCTTCTTGTTTCTGATTTTTTCTTCTTTTAAACAAACTGGCCTGTCTTCTCAATCTTCAAGCATGTAACAACTTTTTCCTCATCCTTTGGTTTAATTTTAGAATGGATGTTAGCCAAAAAACACCACCAGCTGTGGGCATTGCTTTCTTCAAAACTCTTCCTGATATGACCAAGCCCCAGGACACCTGAAAAAAAAAAAAAATCTCCTCCCACATTAAGCTGTAGCATTGCATGCTCAGCACACACCTCTAACACCTTGCCAAACTGCTGAGCAATAGTCTTCATACTGCAAAGGGCTGCCACTTCCCTTCTGAAGGCACCAGGGAGTTCATACAAGTCAGCAGCTCATTCATGCTGGATTCAGCTCTTTTTCTTTTGGAAGAAGAGTCTGCTTTAGTCTAACATTTTAATAAAATACATATCTTCCCCAAAGTTAATTACTGGATGGAAATATTGTTTCTCCACGCCTCTCAGTGGGTATCTACCTCAGCTGAACCTTTTATGACTCACTGTTGTCCAGAGAACACAACCAGAGACAACACCAAGTCATCCACTACTGCTGTTTCTCAAGCCCGTAGAGTGTTACATTCTATTACCCACCCTCCTAAGCAGAAGGTGGTTCAGTAACTGTGCTTGCTTTTAAGCTACAGCTTACACCCAGACTTACAAACAATTGTTAAGAGAACAGCAGCAATGAGGCACCACCAATTTAGCACAGCTCTCCTCTCCCCCCTTCTTTCACCAGGTTGGCTCTCATACGCACATTAGGAGCGGTAGCTTTGCTACTTCTGAAAAGCACACCAAGAAGCATATGCCAGCCATATCCTGCCGCCATCCTCATGTTTGAGAAACAGAAGTGACAAGGCCCTACATAGTCTGGGACCTGTTTTCCTGCAAATTACTTCTATTATGCATTACTGCCTCAGGTACTGCCTACCACCAGGCTTTAGTTATCAACCATCTACAATAAAACAGAAGGGACGACTGGTAAGCTATTTTCTAAATAGGCCTTGTACCAAACTACCCCTGGTGGTCCATCATGTTCCAAGCCTGTCAACCATCAATGCTCCATCACTCCTGTAAACCGTACTCTAGAGACCTGGAAAACTAAAATCTTCCAAGACATTCATTCAATCATTTATATTTCATAGCTGCAGCAAAGTCTGTAGCAATCAACTTTACTAGCATCCACAACTTCAACTTGTCTTATAAACACAACTCATTAACAATGAATAATGAAGCCTAGTTTATACTGTCCCCCTCTAGCATAGTATTTCTCCTGGATTTCAAGAGACATACAGCCTTGATCCTGTAAACACACATATGTGTGCTTAGCATTAAATAGGAAAATAAGTCACATACATACACACATACAGAACCATGGCTCAAGTTGGATATGGAACACTCACCCAAAAGGCATTGATGGGGTTTGTCCACCATAACATGAGTTACACACTCATGCTCTCCACAACTTCCCACAGTCCCAGCTGGGCATGCAATGCTGAACTTTATTTATTTACAGTGCTCAGAAGCTTCACCCCTCCCAATCCTAGGCCCAACAAGGCCACATCTCTTACAAATGTGATTTCCCCCAAAAACATCCCATCCCTAGTTTGGGCTCCAAAACATCTAGGGAGGTTCTCCCACAGGATGTACTCTCCAGGAGTTGCCTCTGTTCCATTTATGGCTACTTAATGTTATTATGATGGAGTAAAAAACAAACAAAAAAAACTTTATCATACCTGAAAAACAGACCCATTACACTGGGGAGTTTTAATATTCACCCAGGGAAGTGAAAGCAAACAAAACAAGAGGCTAAAAGCAAAGATCCAAGACTCTGAATATACTGTGAGGCAAAAGTTATTTTCTTTATCATTTTATAAGATTTTTTTTTTCCCCAATTTGTGGTAATTCACTGCAGCCATAAAATGGCCATGAATCAAACATATGCAGAGAGCATTGAAGAATGCTAAAAGTTAACATTATGAAAAATAAATGCCCAGCAGTAACTTCTAAACTGGAAAGAGATGCAGTGATTTAAAACATCTTACACAAGATTGAGAGTTCACCAAATAAGGAAGAGCCCCCTGCAGTTAAGGGGGTTTGCCAGGTTTACTACATTAACTGTATTGTTTAAGTAGTGCCCTTATGTCATTAAACTTAAAGTGGTGTCAATGTTTCCATCTATGCTTTAATTTCCACATTTTATAACTACTATTAAAACAAAATACTTCAGGTTGGACCTGGACTAACAAGTTTCTTTTTTGTTTGGTGCTGTTTGGTGGTTTGGTTTTTTAATGCTTTTTATGTTGCTTTGGCTGCATATATTCCAGGGCAGTGTAAAAATAATTTATTTCAGCTGAGTTTTTCTTCCTTTCTTTTCCTTTTGATACTCAGACATTTATGACTTTTAATTTGAACACTTACAGTCCTTTCCCTTTTTTCTACTGAAAAAAAAGGTCAATTGTCATTAGCATGCAATGCCATATGATTTCAGCCTTTTAAAATAGCTTGTATTCTGTTCCTCTCCAGCAACAAGCTCTTGTGTTAACTTTTAAGCCTAAGAATCCAGAACAAAAGCTATCATGCTTCTCCCATCCCTGCAATTGCTCAGCACCTTTGAAAATCAGGCCACTTTCACCAAAACGTCTAAATATAGTTTTAGATACTTAACTCTAGGAACTCAGATTTTTTTGAAAAGTGATGTCAAAATGATTAAACTATGTCTCATTACCTTTGAAATTCATAATTAAATTAATATTAATATGGAAGTAGATGCTTAAGACTTTGCATTTCTTTCTGGCAATACTCAGTTCTGAGTATTTTTTCTTTCTTGCAATATTTTATGGCTTTACTACCTAGACAGCTTACCCTCAAGCGCTGGAAATATAGTGGTACATTCCAGGAGGTTTGCAAGCTAAAAAGCACCATTCTGCCACCTTTCTGATACAAATGACAGCATTATGAGTGGTTGAAATGGCTCAGCAGGAGCTGCAGAGGCAATATTCTAGCAGGTGCACTAATTTGCTGAAACACAAGGCAAATTGCCCCCACACCACAACAGGAAAGGATAGAAACTAGCAACCTCAGTCACAAAAAGCTACAGATTGGCAACACCTTTCTTCTTTGCCAAGCAGAGATCCCTTTTCCTACTCTGCATTTTGCTCTGCAGGAGCCACAGCACTGTTTCTAACAAGGTGTGATACTACTGATCAGCTGATGGATGTTACCTTCTCCTGTCCAGACTCCTGAGAAGTTTGGAGGTATACCTTCCTTTCTTTTTCTTTCCTCACATGAAGTCATAGCTCACACTTTTGACAGCTCAAGCGACACAATCATGATCAAAGCAAGACTAAATGTGTCTTGCTCACCATCACCAGAACAAGAGAAATATTATACCTACAGTTCAATAGCTGGGCAGTAAAAGAGTGACCATTCAGGATTATGGAATCAACTACACATAGTAAGAAAAGCACAGATGTTGAATTTTTTTTTTTTTTTTTTTTTTTTTATCCCACAGCAATTCTCTGTAGTTACTCCAACTGTTAGGATGATTCCAACAGAGATCATTCTATGTGCACATGCTGGTGAAGAGCAGTACAATGCCCACAGAGTCATCTGTAAAATGCAATCACTAATACATTGCAGATGAAGGAAAAACTGTATTTTTCCCTCTATTTTGGATCTACTTGCGGTTAGTCTGGAAGTCTCAACCCAATTTTCCTAACTGACATTACGTTACTCTGCAGTTACGTGTTTGCACTTTAATGTTTATCTCATAAATCTTGAGCCATATGCTTTGGTCATGGCTGTGGAATACGTGATGTAATCTCACTAGATGTGTGTAATTAGAAAGATATAATCAAAAACCATAACCCAGAGGAGGATCTTTTCTTTTCCAGACTTTAAATTCATAAGCAATGTTGAAAACAGTTTGTAATTTAATTCCTGTGTGCAGCAGATCACTGAAGTATACAGCGCATTAACTGAAAGGACTTTGCTGAGAAAAAAAAATAGAAAAATGGTTCACAATACTCTTCAGTATCTACAGTATGCAGAGAACCACAATAATACATGAGCAGGTTCTACAAAAATAGTTTGCACTTCCCCTTGTACATCTACAGGACCTGAAGGAATGTCTCTGCCTCTTATTACTATTACTCAAGAACAAAGTACTTAAGTTCACTTTCATCTCCAGTCAACACAACAACACAAAACCAGGGGTAAAAACTTCTTTCCCATTGTAATTACAAGATTAAAATATCGTTAAAATATGCAGCAATCTCAGCAGCTGATAAATGCTATAACTAATAGTAAAGGATTAAATGAAGGGGAAAAAAGTTTGGTCTGGGTATCAGGAAAGAATTCCTAAGGGTAAGATCTGCACTGCACAACCCCAACAACCCTGAAGGCTACATTGGCAACTCGCTGAGAGCTGGGGCTAATTTGCATATAAATTTATAGCAAGCTTTCATCAGAGATAAATGTGCAAGGCTTTATTTATTTATTTACACTGTTAAACATACACAATGCTCTTCAAAAATACACAGGAAGACAAAATACGGCTCAAGAGCTTCAAAGGAAAGCTTTATCAGTGGAAAGACTGGCACTGCTTCTCTGGAACCAGCTGCTTAATGTCCAACTTTACCTACACTGAGGCCACCTGCAGCACAGAACATGCTGGAGCAGCGCATGAGGGCAGCCTGCAGGATTTGTTCAAATCCCTACTTCCAAGGAGGCTTGCACAAATGGCCACCATCGTATGCAGGCAGCAAAGACAGATTTGAACAAGGTTTAACCCGTTTAAAAATCTTGTTTGAAATTGATTTTAATGAGAAATATTCTTTTTTCTTTCTGAGCAATTCCAGAGAACCTTTTCTTTCAGAAAGGAAAAAAAAAAAGTGGGTTCACTGTGAAAACAAGAGGAATTACACTGATTAAAATACATTTCAACTTTGAAAATGTCAGAAGTTCATAATTTACCAATTTTTTCTTCCAAGTTTTAATTTCTGGCTGACACTCCTGGAGAAGAGCACCAAAAAAAGTGTAAATACGAACATACGCACTTTTGCCCAGCGGAGCCTGATGGGTTACCTTGAGCTACTCCTCTGTTCCCAAAGGTGGCAGATCAGGGACCTGTCTGGCAGCATCTGGCCAAGCTGGATCTGGGAACCAACTCTACCACCAGCAGATATAGCCAGCAGACTATTCCTCCTCCCAAGAATACAGCTATTGCATCTTTTGCAATCCAACAGCATCAAAACCAAATTAATCGCAAATAGTTTTCTAATAATGCTTATCCACTTCCTGCGTGACACAAATGTGTGCAAGAGACATTTTGAAATCTGTGTACAACATTTGTATTCCTTACTTTATTTTAAGGCTCCTGAAGAAAAATAAGTGTTCTGAGCAGCTGAATTAGTTAACTCTCTGCTTTGACTGTGAATTGCATCATCCCCTTTTATGAGTGACATGGTCACTTATTAAAAAATGTGTCATATGAGATGTTTTACAACACATTAATATCTGCTTCTCAACTACCAGTCATCTTATTAAATTCTCAGCATGTTCTCACTTTGGAGCCATCCAGATAATATAGACAGCAACATTAACAGCAATAAAGACATTGCTAGATGTAATGTAGTATCTAATTAACAGCGATCTCAGTGGGGCAAGGCCAGGAAAGGACAACTGAATAAAAATCATCTGCATTATTTGAAGTTATTGGAATACACAATTAATGGCAGCAGCACCAGTTTTAATTAAACTTTAGAGGTGGTGATCCAAATTGGCTAAATCTGACACAGAAGTAATGGCCTTGATCAGGTTTAAAGCAATTAGTCAATCTCTAGCCATCCTTTTCTTGTCTTTTCCACTTATTTATGGTTTAATGACTATTAAAGCTGACTATCTCCAGTTGGAGCAACACACTTTCCTTGTTGCCATGGTCATCACCAGCCACACAAATTCAGTAATGTGAGAATACAGCTCAAGTCTTCTGCCAGCTTTTATACCCACTCCCTTTTGTGTCAGCCAACCAATAAAATGGGGATAAGGGTTAGCACTTCTGCAAGTTGCTTGTTTAAGACACACTGGACATCATCAGGACAAGCAGAAGGCAGTAAGTTCTATGGCTGGCAAGGTCTCAGGATTTTCAAGAAATAAAATGATTGCACAGGAGCCCAACATTGAATGAAGCCATTTGTTAACATATGCCTCTCTATTTTTATCTCCTGTTCTTCTTCAGTGCCAAAACAGTGCTTGTACTCCAAACTGTAATACAAACCACTTTCTGAGTTTGCTATATGCTGCCTCAAGGGTGCTTTCCAAATACTGTCACCTGTTTCTCTCATCATTTTTGCAACATACAATGGCAAAGAGGAATGTTTTCTATATTAGTATGGGGGGAGCGTTTCTGCAAGTTCACAAATTTCCATGGTTGTAGACGTTGATCTACTTTCACTAAAGCCTCCCCGAGCCACTGAATATTGTAATCTGCTCTCAAGCAAGAATTCAAATTGAATGATCATTGATACAAACTTTTTTTTTTTTTTTATTCATTTTAAAGAGGTATTTTGTTCCTCTTTTCCAGTGGAGCACTTCCCCCTCAACTTGTGAATCACTTCAGGTCTCATCTTCTGTCTCTCACACCGTGTCAGTTCCAACAGTCTGTTTTAATGAAAGACTTGGCAAGCCTGTACAGTTTTTTTCACCTGTATTTTTTAAAATTAATTTAGTATCTTCTCATGCAGCACATTCCCTTACAGCCCACATCAAGATAATGCTTCAGCCATGTGTGGATAAAAGCCTCACCCTCCCTGACATAGCCAATCCAAACACAGGCAACCACTCCCAGGAAGCCACTGCTAATAACATCTTTCCTCAATTTCCTTTTTCAGTTTTTCCTTTTTCATTCATTCTCTTGAACAGGATATTGAAATGTTTCTGAACTCTATAAAGGTCATTGCATTAACAGACAGCAAATCCTTCCCTCAGCCTTGATACTTCCTCGCTTATCACAAGTTCAAACTTCAGTATAAACACTTTAGCTAGTTAAAAGCTTCTTGCAGAGATACTCTTTCCAAAATATCCTTCCCAAAGTTTTTGCATCCATCTCCACGCTAGAACTTTATTTAACCACCAAGAAATAGGTATTGTTCACTACTTTGTTTTTTACTTCTTCATTCCCCAAGTAGACATCCATTGTACATCACTCTCTTAACACACACACCCCTAACTCACCACTCCATTGTCAGAGGTCAAAAAAATCAGTCTTGGCCAAATTGGTTAGTCAGGTAAGCATGACACAAAGTACCAGCTAAAAATGCTTCATCATCATGGATGTTCATTCAGACATCTACTACCTAATGTTGTAAGTGGGAACTGTTATTTTTAATCGTAACTTCCTAAGTGGGCCTTGTCAACATACTATATATGTCATCTGAAGGATGTTTTCCTGCACAACACATGTCATGATTTCCCTGAGTGCTGGGTCAAAATTGAGTTAGAATGTTTCTGATATTGCATTGTTTTTCCTCATTTTCAGCAGTTGCTGCTTGGCATTTTGTAGGTTTTAAGTTTTACATAATCTGTCAAATGACTGAATGCAATGCATTATTTACAAGACTAACTTTTTGCTTGGGTCTTCTGCCTCATCTTGTTTAGAAAATGAAACTCAATGCATATACAGAAAAAACTCTTAAAATGTCTTGATTGTTAAAATGCTTTGTTTAAATACACAAGTTATTTAGAACAAGAAGTATGGCTGTAGTTCGTGAACTGGAAAGAAGTATTTAGATCAACTGAACCAAATTTTTACTTAGGAATTGGAAGAGGGACTTCTAGTTTTACAGGCTCAAACTGGTTTCTAAAGAGAATATACACAGTTTAATTGAGCTAAACTAGGTAAAATGAATGAAATATTCTCTCCACAGCTGCCAATATTAATCAAAGACTGACTGACTACTTTAACAAAGCCTCATGTCTAGATAATAAATCACCTCAGTTCAGCTTTCCCTAAGATTTTTTTCTGCAAAATCCAACTCCTACAATTTTAAATTACATTTTTGTTTCCACATCCTTTCATACAGTGAAGTCCATGAACGTACTGATAGAGGGGAAAACCCAAGAAGTTGGGAGAGGTGTTTGAAAAAACTGTAGTCAGCAAAAAGGTTAAATTCTACGAGTCGTTTCATGTTTTTAATTATTTGCTGTGTTTTAATTTCATGCCAATAGCTATCAGCTTTAATGCTGAAATTGAGCCCTGTCAAACCAAGACTTTTTCTAAACTTTTAAAAACTTTGATGTTTTAATGCTTACAAAAAATAAAAAAAAAAAGCAGATTTCTAAGCACTTGAAGAGGCAAAGTGAAAGAGGCCAGAGCTTCAGGTAGCATGAGGGCTCAGCTTCTGCCAACACCTGTGGCCTCAAGGACTGAAAAGCTAATACCAAATATTGCACTCCCACGGCCCACTGTGATATTCCTCCTTTCTAAGTCTTTCACTGACATACACTAAGCCAGTATCTGGTTTGACTCACACTAAAAGTTGTGTAAATGATGAAACATGAGGAAGTGATCTCATTCTGAATCCGGCAGATCTTTTATTGCCTAATCATGGATGTGGGAATTTCCTGCTGCTTCTGTAACAGAGCTTTTCTGGGGTGCTCTCAAGACTGCATTACAGAACAGCAGATGACCAAGTCCAGAAATGTCAGACCATAGCAGGATGGTGTGCCAGAGTTCACAGATGTCTAATGAATAATCTGCTAAAGAAACACTTAACCATATACAAGATAATGCCCAAAACATGATGGAAAATCTGATGCCCACAGCAGTCCCAGACAGCATATATCTGACGTTACTGTTACATTACAAACTTATGTCCCATGTTTCAGACCCCTAATCAAAGGATAACAGCAAGTGAATTGCCCCCTAGACTGTACACAAAACATCCCCTTCAAAAGCAATATCTAAGCCCTCCAACTACCCCTAAGAACACAATTATCTCCAAGCAATATATTATTTCTGAGAATTCCTCATATCAAAGCCCACTGCTACTAAATTAAACTACCAGCACCCCTCAAATAAAATGAAGGCTCAGAACATCAATTTTCACCTCATAATCCTTTGAGACATTTATAATGACAAACTGCCACAATATGACCATGTGAAAATAGGTTCATGTCTTCTTCCAGCCCCATATAGTACAGGTGTATGGTTTCTAAAAGTCAAATTCAAAGCAGTATTTTTTCTTCTCTGCCTGTTGTCTCTTTTTCAACAAGAAAAAACTGAACCGAGGCTTACATCTAAGTTTGAATTTAAATATCTCTACTTTTGATGCATATATTGAGAAAATTCTTCATTACCTGTTGAACTGGCCTATTTGCCATCAACTTTATCACTTACAAGCTTACTACCACCCTCGCTCGGACCATATAGCCAAAACCCACTTCTGTAACTATTCTTCTGTGCAGCAGCAGCTTAACGACAGCTTACGAATGAGCCTGAAGATGAGCAAAAAAGCTATAAAGCAAACAGGAGAAAGGAAAAGAGGATCTGCAGAAATAGTGAGCAGCACATAAGCATTTTGTGTTTTCCTAGTCACCTGCCTCTCATTATCCAAGTGCAGCCTTTCCTACACCTAAAAGCAGCTACACTTAAAGTCAGATGAAAAAATACCATGTTTTACATTTGCTCATTCTTTCTTGCAAGACGAATACAATAGTCTGTATTGTACTAAAAAATGCACTGCTTTGTTAGTAAAATAGAATCACAGTAAATGAATAAGAATTCCATTCTGAACTGACATGCTGAGAATATAAATAATGTTTTATAAAACCATCGTACATAACTGTAATCTAGATGGGCGCTGCTTGCATGAGCTATTAGACAACACTTTAAAAGCTGCAGTCTAGTTTAGTGGAGATAATTTTAATTGACTCAAGGGTGTATCTCAATGGTCCTGAAATTGTTAGGAAAATGTATTGCAGGGAAAGAGCATTCCCTCAGCTGTGGGGAGCAGAGTCAATGCAATCTAATAATGCTCTGGGTTTCCAACTGCTAGATGCATTTTGTGATTGGAAGTGATTGCATTGAGGATGTAGATGGGCCACATAAATGGAAGCTTTTATCGCTGGTTAGCATAATTACTGCAACTGTCTGCACTGTGTTTGCATCTGCTGGAGCTCGGTTAAGATTTTTGGAGAGTCGCATAATGGAAGAACAGTTGTTTTCACAATAAGCTGTTTCCCTGGCTATTTACATGAAATGCTGACTTTCATCTTCTTGGGGTTTTCCGCTTGTCTTCTGAAGAGGACAAAACGCATGAAATGGGCAGGCTTCTAACACCCCACTACCTGAAGAGCCACATTAAACTGTTGTAAATCACTAATAAACAAAGAGCTCAAAACCAGTTATAATGAGGCAACCCCCATACTCAAGAACATTATCTGGGAATCCAGTTAAACAAGAAATTGGATATTAAAAAAAAAAAAAATATGCTGTTCTTTTCTACTGTCTCCCTAGCCTGGGGATACTTAGCATCTTGAAAGAGGTCTCAAGTCATGAAACCCCAAACTGGAAACAGCATTTGTAAATCAATCACCACCTTTGTCTCTCTCCCTGTTTTTGGGGTCGGAGGTTTTTTTTGTTTGGTTGGGTTGGTTTGGGGTTGGTTGTTTTGTTTTTTTTTTTCATTTGAAACCTTTCCTACTCCTGCACTTCCTCCTCTTGCTCAATTTTGAGGCAATAAACAGCTGCTTGATTTTAAATACATGTCGGCGCAGTGTTCGACACCTGATTTTCCTCTTCAGTTTAAAGGGTTTTTGTTATGTCATTCAGTTAAGCAAACCCCTGCTCATTTTTTTACTAGTACCAGTGTTATTGCCATAGATTCACTGGGAGTCACCAAAAGCACATCATGGAGGGCTCCAGGTACTATGCTGAAAGTTTTTCTTTCACTACAAGTCAAATCCAAAGTTTCAGCCCTAATCTTCAAAGCCTTCCTAAGGGCTGTCCTCAGCCACCCGTAAGGTGGGCCCCTTCCTGTAAAGCTTGGCTGCTCAGTGGGGTCATCCCACAGCTGACATTCACAGCCATGGGAAATTGCACTCTCAGCAGCTGGCCTGCAACTGGGACACTTACGTCTGCAAGGGATTATTAGGCTGGGCTGTGATTCTCACCACTGTCAGAACAAAGGCTAGAACTCACGCTTTGGCTTTTCCCACATAGTCTTTGAAATAAATCGATAAGGGGGAGGAGAGAGGGAATTAGAAATAGCAATTACTTTAACAGAGGATTTTTCATATGCTTTGAACTACCATCAGTACTACCAAGAGATTGTCTCAGCTGAAAGCCTCTCAATGTGCATATTGCATCTCCCTTTCCTTTAAGGGACACACATATAAGAATTCATTTTGCCTGATGCTCAAAGAGAGCATAAGCAACTAGCAGAGGCCTCTGACAGGTTGTTGGCCTTGGTCTATGTGCCTGCAAAACAGATCAGGCCTTATCATGGCTGAGCCAGACACCATCACACCCCCGGAAGGACCTCAGGGCCCTGAAATGGCAGTCTCACTTGTTGAGCCAAATCGGATCTTTCAGCTTTGAGTCACGCCAGTGCTGGAACATGAACGGTGCTAAGCTAAAGCTGCTTATCCAGTTCATTTGTAGCCAAAGATTTTTAAGATCAACTAGTCCACCGTTGCTATAGCTAAAGATTTAATTGGTCTTGAAACAGCAAGACTACCGTAAATCAGGATGTAACAATTTCTTATTAGCCCCAGGAGACACAGCACCTACTTTTACAGCAGCAAGTAAGGGAATTTGGAAGCCTTTGATTACATTAACACAGATCATTTCAAGTGAAACAAGTATTCCACTCACCCTGAAGGTTGGGACACTTGCACAGCAGGTGCGCTACAGCTGGTATACCGCTGTTACCTTTGGCATGACAGATTAAGCCATGCAAATCTAGTTTTCCAGTCTATGGGTCTAATATATTAAAAGGATTATTTTTTGATACTAGGTTCCCATGCACACAACTGCAGTTCATTGAAAAATTAAAGCGGCCATCCCAATTCATAACATAATCCCACTGTGTTTTCTGCCATGTTGAGAGAACAGAGAAGCATGAATTCAGTTTATCCATTTCAGTTTTAGTTCACTTGAAACTGAATATTTATTGTCAGTCTTCTGTAAATGAGTAAAATTCCACTCTTACACAGCAGACAGCTCCTGCTCATATCAATTTGTTTGAGCATCTCTGATAGCATCATTGAAGAACCCAGTTTCCATGGGCACACGTCTATGACACACAACACAGCTCACAGCACAGGACAGCATCGGGGTGCCTGTCCTTGCTGTCAGGCTCTATGGGCACCAGCCCTATGCTTCTGGGGCAGCTGGAGCCGAGCCCCTGTGCCTGCAGCTGGGACACTCTGCAATTGGATGCTTGTTTCAGCTCTTATGACTAAATTGAGTTAGCAGAACCCAGCATCTGTAGTTTCATATAAATTGAAATTAAAAAACAAAAAAGAAAAAAAAAAGTATTTTCCTGTTTGTTTTTTTTCTCACTGTCTGTAGCAGTGATGGAGGTTGGTCTGATATCAAGCAGGATGCTATATCACAGCTGCAATGAAAGTAGTACCCAGTAGTAACTAAAGCTATTTGGGTTCACATACGTGACATAACTGGTTTGGTTCCCCCCGCCCTCCCCCTTACTAAAACCAATATGTTAGTCTGAGTATTAAAGATGCTCATCATCAATTGCCCAAAAAAAAAATTCTACTTGGCTTTCTTCAAAGCTGTCTCAGCAAGAACTGTAAAAACAACTACCAAAATCCTAGAAAATGTCTTTTGGATTTACAGTACCTCAACTGACCATTTTCATTGAGAAATTCTGGCATATTACAGTTTTGTCAATTTAGCCAGTCGAAAATGGCTTAAAATACACTGTGGTCCTAAACCCTAGGACTTGGGATGAAATAAGCTGTAAGTGCCTCACAATATATAGGCTACCAACATAACAACACATGTAGTAAACATCTGTCTTTAACCTATCACAGTAAACGCTTTCTGAAAAACTAAAAGATAATATCTCTTGGGTACTAATTGCTCTGCTTTCCACAGAGCTAGAAACACATTTTGCAGACAGTAATATACTTTTCAAGAATGTTTGGTGCATTAACCACAGAATTACATATAAATAGTTCTGACTAAAGCTTGCTTTTAGGTACCAGTACAAAGTGTGCCAGGAGAAGACAAAATGTACTTAAAGACATATTCAGATTTTATTTGAAGAGTAAAAACGAGCTTCAGTTAAGACTTCTTTCATTGCTACATCAATGCCAAATCCTTATTTGCAATATACAGAGGTAAAGTGAATAGAGGGATCTATCAGTTCAAATCCTGATCCTTGGATACTCTATTATTATTAACTACAATCTTTTAACTGAATATAAAATTACTGTCACTCAAGGTAGATTTATCAAGTTATGTGGTTGGAACTTACTATTATTACCACCTTGCATTTTTTCCTCTTCCAATGCAATTGCACAATATTGGCTGCCATGAATTATTTGTTATTTTAATAGAGTAAGACCAATTTAACAAATTCAATTGCAAAAAGGTCTAAATTGATTTTTTTCTCCTTTCTTATCAACCTGGACCACAATCCCTGTCATAAAAGTACAGGCTCTTCAAAAATAATTGTTCGGGACCCAATTTAAAAGCTTCAGCAAGAGCTTAATTTGATCTTCTATCTAGCCCCCAATTAAAAGAAATACTATAAAAATAAGGTTGTTTCAAGATAGTGATGACAGCACTGAATTTAATATATTTATTTAAAACCATACAGAAGTCAGTCAAAAGCAAGATGTATAAATCAAAGAACACATGTTTGATTGTATGCAGAACATTCTCTCCCAGTTTTCTAAATAAGTGGTAACACTGTGCTGTACTGATCTTTATAATTAAAGGCGATTATTTTGTAGATGAACCAAATGTTAACCTATATGAAAGCAAAGTGGAAATCACTATTTTTGGTTTTGAAAGCATGTCAATAAGTGCTCAGGATTGTCTATTTCCAGCTTCACTTTGTATGCCTATTCACAGGTCACTAATATTATTTATACAGACATTAATTTACAAAGAGGTTTGAAAAGCTGAGTGTAACCATCCACCCAACAACTAACCCAAAGTTCAAACAGAGGGCATTTGATGCTAAATACCACTTCTCCTGGTATGTCCTCTTCCAAAAATTAAACCTTTGTGTAAGAAAAATCATTTATGGAAAAGTAAAACAATTGATGTTAAAATGATCGATATTTCATTTAGGATGCACATAATGCATCACTGAATAATGCCTTAATAGCTGGAAATGAATCACATCCAGAAAATCTAAAACCGAATCCTGTAATAAATATTAGCTCGCCTGTCAGGCAATCAACCAGAACATTTCTGATTAATCTTTTAATCATACAATTGAGTCAAAGTTGTGCCCTGTCACTTCAAAGGATAACCAGCAAAGTCTGAAGCTTGTGAGACCTTAGACAGGAATAGGCTTTTTGCACCATTATCTCAGAACTTTGTATAAAAGAATCCCATTGATAAATGAAGCCTTAGTTCAACATCTTTGCAGGATTATGTGCAGTAGGCAAGAACCAAGTGTACTGAGCACTCTGGAGATTAGGGCCCTCCCCAGGACTGACCTGACCAGGGGCAGGCCCCCAGGCAAAGCCTGCCTCCCTGCTCAAAGACAGGACAACACACAACTGTTACTCTTCCTTTGTACTCCCAGCAGTTACAAAGACAACCTATTACATAGAGCTACACTCTAAATATATGTCTTTCCAATAATATGGTATATAATACCTGCACATATGCAGGTTAGTCACGCCCCTGCAATGCATTCTTTAAAATTAAACAAATTAAGATGATTTCTTTTGTACTAAAAATGGTCTCTCTCTGTAGTTGAGCTGCAGTTCAAGTTTTAATGTAAATTTTTTAGCTGCATACCACATCTATAAGCTGCGGCTTGTGGTTAAACACACTGTCTCCAGAAGGGCTTGTTTGGATTGTATTATTATTGGATTTAAGTATTCAAATCTTCTCTTCACCTGAAAGCAACACTTCCATTCTTTTACTTAGCACCTACAGTCCAGATAACTTGTGAGAGTATTTTTCTATTCCCATGCTCTATTCTGTGTTTGTTACCAGCAAATTGATTCCAGGTCAGAAATAAAAGCCAACTCACCGCAGTTGGTAAGGATATCTGACTGCTCGTCTAGCTACATGGTTATCTTGGGCATCCTACAGTGTTAATTTGGGGAGACAGGAAAAGAAGAAAGTATAGAAGTGGGAAAACAGCAAAAAAAAGGAGCATTTTCAAAGAAGAAATTTTGTTTTTTCCAACTGCACTCAGAATCATACTTCAACATGGATGCTATTAGCATTAAATACTAAACACCAGTAATTGAATCCTTTGCAATTTTCATAGCTCTTTCTTTTTGTCTGCTATTAAAGTAACTATTAGATTCCTTTCTCTCATAATACCTTTCCCTCAGAGTCTAGGATGGCTTATAGTCTTTAAGACTAAACTCACAGTGATGGTAGGGTGCCTTGCACTTTTTAATTTGGGGTTTTTTTCAGTGAAGATTTATCATTCCCCTTTAGCTTAAATCATTGGGTCTTAACATCATCCAATGATCAGAGGAAACATTAGACAGCATTGTTCTCACATATTTATAATACACCCTACCGCATCATATTGCTTTTTGACATTAGAATGAGATACAGTATTATCTTCTGGCTCATGTTCTTGCAGTTATATCGATCTTATCTTAGAAAACAAAAAACAAAGAATTTCATTTGCTGATGCACTGATTCAGCCCATGCTGAAACTGGCTACCTGTAGATGCTGGCTGGAAAGGATCATTTTTCTTTCATGTTACATAGATTGGCTGCCCAAGATGTTCAAAGAAACCCAACACATTTTTGTTGATGACAGTGCACTTTTACATCTAAACAAATTACAGCAACTGCACCAGACAGTTGAGGTAATGTAACAAAACATGCAATGACAAAAGAGAGAATTGATTACATTAAATCATTCTACATTAGTTGCACAACTGGCATTTATCATGCAAGGAAGTCATCCATTGACCTATTAAAACATATTCGTATCATACGCACATTACTCCATTTGGCCTTTGGGCATGTTATCAAGGAACTTGGCCAGAACAGCCCAAATAACAAAACTCCCACCTCTCCTAATACTGTAAATTAAGATGGAAACTAGGCTATAAATTGGCTAAACATTAAAAAATAAGAAAGAATACTCAGCAATTTTTTGTTGGGTTTTTTTGGTTGGTTGGTTTTTTGAGGGGGGTGAGGGGGTTGTGGAGGCTTTTTTGTTTTAAACATATAAAAGTTTTGCCAGGAATTCAACTAACAATGATTTTAGAGATTTAAGAAAACCAGAGGGGTGGTGGGTATCTCTTCAGAATACTTTTGTTACATGGCAGATGTTCTTCTACGAGTATGGTCTAGTCTGGCTATTCAAACCTCCAACCACATGGTATATATTTATGCAGTTCTACTGGTACACTGGATGGGCCTGTGGGGACAGTAATCAACAGCTAGTTTTTCACTGAGCAAACTGCAGCACAATATCAGAAACAGACATACCTTTTTTCCTGAACTGCACCACATTAAGATCTGGGAGCTGTCTTTCATTAGGAAAGTATTCCCTGCATGACCTCAAGTACAGCATTCCCATCAACTTAAGCTTGGGGCAGCCAAAGGAGAAAAATTCAAACCAAGCAATTCAGCTAGATGATGCAACAGGGAACACTTTAGAAGGTTGTCCAAAAATAAAATAAAATTAAATAATACTAAAAAAAAAAAAAAATCCTAGAAACCTCCTTCTACATGGACCAGACTGTGACTTAATCACATGAGCCTTTACGAAAACCTCAAAACATAATGAAATGTTTGCAAGTCTTCAGAGCTGACAAGTCTGCTAAAGACACATTCAATCTCCTCCCTTTACTGAAGATGTTTCTATTTCCTGTATCCTTTTGATATGAAATAAACCCATTCAGACTAAAAGTATATAGCTGCTTTTTTAGCCAAACATAACAGATATTCTAATATCATACAATATCTCTTACTTTAAACTCAAACTCAACACTGACTCACTGCAAAGCAGTGAATTTAGAAAACTCCATCTCAGCCAACTCTCCAAGAACTCACCAATGCAGGAGAGCTTTGCTGAAGTCATTTGCAAAACATTCGCTGCTAACTTTTCCTGAAAGCAGTCCTTCAATTATTCCATCTTTTAAACTTTGCACTGCATAAAATGGTTGACCTGTGGGTGGCCCAGATATCGATTTTGCATTCTAAAGCAAAAGCCTCGCAAACTTATTCATGGGATGATTCACAACTTATTATACAATGTGTTTCACTAGCACTTCTCCACCCACTGTTGATTTCCTGAGGTAACCACAGCAATTACTTACATAGAAAAGTAATACAGTACATTACAGAAGTAACATAATATGTTTTAGCAGCCTATACACAGAGGAAGAGTCAGCATCATGTAAGCAGTCGGGTCTCCATGGACCACCAGTAATTCACATTACTTTTTTTTTTTTTTTAAATAAAGGGAATCAATCCCACCCAAATTTCAGTTAAAGTATGGACACTTTCCACAGGCAATTCTCACCACTCTCACATGGAAGACTGTGAAATAGTATTACTCAGAAAATTCCTACAATTTTGCAAATGAATCTTAACTAAGAAGTTAATGGCCTGTTAGAAACCAAATTTTCCCCAAAGAGCAACCTACTAGAATCTCAAGTGAAACAAAACAAATGAAAAAAGAAGATATTCTGGCCCTTTAGAAGAGAAAAATGAAAAAGCAAGTGAGGGCAGAGAGGAGAGGAGGGGAAATTATCAAGGCTGACACTAGTGCTTTAACATAGCTCTGCATTTCTTCAAGGGAAACGCCTGGGAAGCTCTGAAAGGTCGGAGTTTTCCACACCATCCACGCCAGCCCCACTGGGCACCTCTGATGGGCTGTGGCCAGCACTGTGGGTGTAATGGTGTAAGGCAAGTGATACAGCAAAAGGGAAGACAAAAAGGAGTGGCTATAGGGTTAATTAACATCCTTTTCCTTCTGCGTAATGAGATGATAAGCCCTTAACACAAACATCTTTTCCTCTTGAATAGAGCTCTGTAAAAACCATTGCTCCAACATTTTTAAAGTCAAATTCTCACCATGGACCAGGATATCATTTCAGGAATGAAAAAAAAAAAAATTACTAAGGTCACAGAAGCTAATGAGTTCTCCCAGCACACATTCAAAAATACTCTGTGCTACATACAAAATTTGTGAGAGATTATTCTGAAGTCCTTAAGTCTAAGCTCCAAGAGCATGTAAACTCCACACAAGGCAGAAGACAGCATGAGAAGAACCTAGGTATACAGTGAAATCCTGCTCTTATGTAAATTCCCTAGAGTGACTCCATAAGACACCCCTACAATTTTTCCTGGGTGTTTTTATACTCATAGCCAAGGATGTGCTGGAATCAACAAAGAAACAAAGATTTTGTGTCAATAGCTTCAGGTCATCCTGCCACTGAGAGTCTTTCAACATCAGAAGCTGATTTTGATGCCTGAGCTATTTCCATCACTACTGCCAATCAACTGAAGGAGAAAGGTGATCTCATCTGATTGATTTTCATTGCCCACAGCTAAAGTCTCTTTCTTAAGAGGTAGCAAACTTGTCATCACACAGCACCGTATTTTCCTTAAAGAACTGTGCACACAGTGAAATACTAGAGACATGCACCAGTCTCGGCCAGCAATTTTTGCAGAGGAAGAATTAATATATATTTTACCTTTGTGTACCCTCCATAGCTGTCAAAATCAGAAAATATGTTAATGCTTTCATTCTGTTATTCCTCTGTAATGTTTAACAACCCTTATAATGTGTCAAGCTCCTAAATGAAAGTTTTGGGCCCAAATAACTAATTTCCCACTAGGTTTTAGTCTGTTGAAATGGAGAGGAAATAAACTTAATCCCAAAATAGCTTGTGCAAAAATATTTCATGTACTTTCAGCTTAATGGAAAACATCAGTAAAGGCAAACCTTTAAGAGAGATTAAAAAATGAAAGCTTTGCTTCATTTATATATGCTTGGCTGTTTAACCTCTAACTGAAAACAAATTATGTTTTATTATTCCTACTTTCTAGATGGTTCTTCTCCCACCTACAGTACCTCAGTTTCCCCAAGAGAAACTGGTTGGTCTCAAGAACAAAAGAGCTGCTGTTTCTATCATCATGCTAAAGATAAGGTGTTGTTTCCTGTTTGTTTTTAAGTAATTCTGAATTTTCATCATCATCTTTTCCTGTATGGAAGCTTTCAGACTTTCAGTCACATAACACAATGAGTTACTTCTGCAACTGACACAAAAGCATGCAGGAAAAGCAACCAGATTTTGAGCAGCAAGCTCATGTCATCGATTGTCAGTGAGCTGTGTCCAAACATGCATACTCACATGAAAACTTGGCCCTCCAAACACTATCCATCCCAATGCTCCAGAGAATCCACTGATCATTTGGGATGGAGATGAAATTTCTTTCCTCTTTTGACCAGACCTGTATAAACAGCAGATGTTTTCAATGATGTATCCATAATGACGCCAAGATAAGTTGGTTTTTTCCCTGAGCAGTTAATTTCACATCCAGCAACGTGTGCAAGTAAAGTTGTTCCTTCTGATGCAAGATACCTCACACTTGTCTGTACCAACTTTCATCTGCTGTCAAGCTGTGTGAGCTAGATACAGCCACACAGACAACTGCAGCTGTAGGGCTGGGCACAGAAAAAGAGTGCAGCATCTCCCCTATTACACAGCCCAGAGCATGCACTGGCACCCAGAGGTGCTAAAGGAGAAAGCTGAACTTTCATTACCATTCCCTTCCACATTAGATGCAACCTTAGCCTTGGTGCCTGGTTTGAACTCCCTCCTAGTCTACATTAACACCAATTAAGCTAAATACCTGTCACCCATTTATTTTACAAATCTTAAAGTGATTATTAAGTATATTAACAGTACTCTATATAGAAGCTTAAACCAAAAGCATTCTGTTGTTGAAAGCATATTCATTCCTGTTCTAATTTAAAAGCCTGTCCACAGAAGTACAATCAAAAGGACTAACACAATTACGTTCACACATTTAGCAATAATGTAACTTCAGAATTTGAGTGTTCTGTTTTGATTTATCTAGCAACTTTAAGCATAAAGGAATACAACACAGTCACACTCATGCCAGCAGCTTACCTGGTTAGGTTTCAACAACACAGTTCAAACATGAAGACCCTGTTAGCTTAGGCTACCAGGGTATCTCCTGTGCTGATGGCTGAGCCAAATCTGACACTACTTTCAGCATCTTTGTGCTATACTGCAGAACTGTGACTCCTGTGTAACCCTGCCCTCTTACAGACAGTAGTCATGGGAGTTATGGGATTTATCAAAGGTTTCCTGCTCTATCACCATTTAAGAACACAATGACAGAACTGGACTAGTTTGCCTAGCAGTGTTCACTCTTCCCACTTTCATGCCTGCTATGGATAAATTCAACTTGGAGAAGGTTTGAAACATTTGTCCAACATGTACTCCTACCTATACAAAGCCTTTTCTTACAGTCAAAAATAAGAGTATGCAAAGCAAGGCAAGAACATGGCCAGGACACAATGTGTTTTGAATATCCTAACTGGCATCTAGTCCCTTGGGAACCACTGCCAGCAGGGACAGATGAGCTACTCTGTGCTGAGAAGGTATAATAAACATAGCAATTTTCAGCAGCTCCCTGACACCTCCACCATCTGCTACAATGAGATATTAGGGTGAAATAAGAGTCACGTGAGTCTGAATGCAGAGACTTGTGCTTGGACTACAGTGAAATGAAGCTCATGTTAACCAAAATGGGGTGTAAAAGCACAGCTATGCCCTGGGAAACATCCTTCAGTGGGTCTGCCTGTCTGATGGCTGTGGGTAGCCCTTGTAAGGGCAAACCTGTTTCATAAACAAAATTATTCTTTTTAAAGGCTGAATTTTCATTCTTGGTAATTTCAAGGTTCATTAATCACTGCAGCACATGTAAGGCAATTGTAAGGGATGGATAACGGAGGATCAAAAATGTAGAATCCATGCCTTAATGGGACTGGTGAAACCGAGGTGGCTTGTCCCAACATCCTGTAAGTCTATTTGAATTTTCCACAAAGTACCTGGAGACAAAATACATTTCAGACCAACAATATGACAAAACCATGTCAAGTAATTGCTATGGCTACTTAGAAATTAATGGAGATGTTTTGGCACTCACACTGCCCCTTACCGTTCTCGTCATGTTTCTAGCTTATTAGAAATCAATGTGAAACAAACTAAACCAGGGTGGCAGATGCTAACTGCCTCCAGAAACGTTTTACTGCCTCCAGAAATGTTTTACAGCCTCTGTATTATAGACGGAAAAGGGCCAAGGCAAAAGTCCAGCTTCCTTATGCTAACAACTGGGGAACTGGTTCCCCAACAGCCAGTTCTTAACAAGCTTTGCTTTCCGCAAAACATCTAAAAAATGGAAGAACTTTTGCAAGCAATTAAAAAAAAAACCCCACAAACTACACACAGACTTTGGAAAAAAAAAACCCCATTCTTTCCAATCAATCCCTTGACTGTATGCAGGCCTTCCTGCAGCAAGGAAAGGAGCCCTGTCAAAAATTAATTCCAACACCATTTGAACCTCAGCCAAGATGGTTATCTGGTCCATATTTTACCTCATGTTTGGGTTGCCTGACACACCTAATCAAATCCATAGCTTTGGTCCCTTCCCAGTCTCCTCACTGCCTCTCCCTGCTTCAGACCCAAGACAATGTACAAAACATATTTCATATGGAATGATTCCATGTGGAAAATGTACAGTTCATCCAGAAGGAAAGATTTCAGATATGAAAAGGCTCCAAACCTCTGCATGTCAGAGATCTCTACTCTATTTTTCATTTTTGCTTCATGGACATGCTCATTAGAGAGAGATAAGAAATTCACCTTCAATTTCATAATATGAAAGTTTCCTATCAATACTGCTTAATATTTACCATCGCCAAGGAAGAATCTCAGCATACATCATTCTTGTGATAAGAGATATGAAAAGGCAATGTAACATTTTGATGATCTGGTAGGTCCTTGAAATTTGGAAAACAAGTGCCACTGTTTACAGAAAGCCCATCTGGTCTTTAAATATCATTCAGATTCCTTCCTAAAAATTAAAAGGAATTGAAGCAGAAAATAATGTGTTCTTTATCTCATACTGCAAGTTTATTTTAAGAGGAATATTTTGTATTACAGGTCTACTGTCACTATGATTTAGAACCTTGTGCTCCAGACAGCTATGTTAATGGTTTAATTTGCAAATACCGTACAGAAGCAACACAGGAGCCTGGCAGCCCAGTATTCTGAACCTCTCACTGATTTGTCATGAGTTTTAAGTCACCAGCTTAACTTTGCCTCGGAAAGCTTCAACCTATTACACATTTGAAATGGAAACGTAAGACCATCCACTAGCCACTGCTTCTGGATGCTGAGACAGGTTCTTGGTAGAAGGTGTGTTCTTGTTTGTGCTCTGGTTTTGCAATCCAGAAGCGCTTGTGGCTGTTGTACCCTGCTTTTTGTAATAGCAGTCAAGATATTTTAAGATTATAATACAAAAATTTAACAGCAAAGAAATGGTGCAAACAAATGTTAGAAGACCACAGTGAAGGGCTGTGTTTGGTTTAACTTGCAGAGACTGAGATCTTTTAGTTGCCTTAAAACTTCTGATCTGTTCAGAATAAAACAGGTAGCAAAGCCTCATACGTCAGAAGTTCAAGCCATGCTCTTCTCCAGCAGAAATAGTACAGATGAGGAAAATCCTTATTATCTACTAGCAGCCACACAAAGCAAAAGCAAGCAATGATATCCAGATCTTCTCCCAGGGGAAACTACATTTTAGAAGACTGTTCTCTATAGCAGCCATACAAATTCATACATCCACATATATAGTTACAGTCCCATGGAGTTCTTGTCTTGCTTGAAGTGCATGCTGTTTCTAGTTTGTATAGCAATGGCTATTTGGCTGTATGACAGAAATCACAAGCAACACCTTCACAGAGGAGCTTGCTAATGCTTCATGATGAAGCTTTCTCCATCAGTCATGATTTCTTTTCAATTGCTCTTCCTATTCTTCATACTTCAAGCCATTCCAGGATCAAGGCACCTGAGCACCCATTCTCCACGTAGCTCTGGGATTTACAGAATCCCATGCACAGATGTGTTAGCAGAACACTCTAGTATTTCACGATTAATAACCATATTCCACCTTCTATCTCTCATTCTCTTACCTGCTCACACCCTTATGAGCCTAAATTAAACTGTTATTATGCTAAAAGTTGAAGAAATAAACTATTAAAACATTCCCTGAATAAACCTCTGCAATATCAGTGAGGGAGACATACTACTAGGCCACACGTAGCTCAAATATTTTCTAGTATTCTGTTTGACCAGAAGGCATTCGTTGCCTTGTTATAGAGCTCTGCAATTGGACGCCACGGAAATATCTTGGCATTCCCCTGAAGTCATGAAATGCAGATGTAGCGGTTTGCACCAAGCTGATGCTTTGGAGATGTGCCATCACACAAACTCAACACATTATTAATCTGGTCACAATTTCCATTTAAACTCAATGACACTTAAAATGATATGGTTTTACATTTAAATTATAGATAGACTTGAAAATATTTTAATCAGTAATCGATTTCTTACCCCGCCCAAAACCAGATGGTAAAATATTTCAGTTAATAGCAGGAATGTATGAAGGAAAAAAGGCTTAGAAAATAATAATACTAAGCAATACAAAGAATGTTTAATAAATGGGCCAAACTCTGAGCTCAGAGTCGGGGAAAAATACTGTCTGTACTTTGATTAAGTCAGTGTTGAGGCACTCTGGCACGTGTTGGTATTTGCTTATTTTCAGCGTATGCTGCACACTTCCAGTGGATGCTTTCAAATGAAGTATTAAAAAAATAAATTATTTCCCACTTGTTAAAAATAACAAGTCTTACCACTTCCTTATTAATTGTGATAAATACTTTTCTTCTATCAAAAATGAAAAGCATAATTGGGTTATCAGTAGAAATATATTCAATACATAATCCTCCCAAGGGCAGTCATAAAAATGCAGCAATGGTGTCACTGATCTTTTTTTTTTTTTTAAATACAGTGTAGCAACCCATGTCATTATAGAGAAATCATGTAAGCTAGGATTGTAAAGAAATAGCACACCATGTAGAAATCTGGTTAGAACCTCCTGTTCTAGCTCCAGTGTGACTGTAAAGAATAATAATTAACATATACCAACCAGGTCAGTATTTGTAAGCACTAATGTTAAACTAACCTTTGAAGGCAAACTGCTCATTCCTACTGAGGTAGGAAATTAAAGATCAAATTTTAATTAAAACTAATGTTTCTAGGTGCACTCAAAGTTTGGCCAGATTTGAGTAGGTTTCTGTAGGAAGAAATACATCCTGGACTGTCAAAAGAAATCCTATGACTGGCATGATAAAAATTAGTTTTGTAAATAAAATATTTGGAAGATGTTTATTTGTTTTAAAGGGATAAAGGATTTTATTTTTTCCAACCACTGTTCTTAGGCATGGCTACATTAGTGTAAATGAAAGAAAGCCTTAACCTGAAGTGTGGAGAAGTTCACCCCAAAAGGTAGAATTCAGTGAAGTTATGAACTAAAATGAGCATCTTGCTGGAAAAAGTGCTGGGCAACTCTGGCAAATGGCACTATCACAGAGCCACCTGTAACACAGCTAGGCAGCCAAAAAGCATCCACAGCCTAACCTCTGGCAGTAGCTTCATTCACCTTTCTTTATTAAGTGAGAGCATAATATTCAGGACACACACACAGTTGCTAAACTTTAGAGCATATTCCCTTCTTAACCTGACAGATCTTTCCTACACCCTACTTTGCAACAGAGCAGGCAAAATCATTGCATAGCCTGACAAGCTGCCTTGTTGCAAAAAGCTGTGCTGAAGGGAAGGAGCAGTTGTAACAGGAAAGTTAACACACGCCATCGCTATGCAAAAAGGAAGATACCATCACAGAACACCTATTCTCTTTTAGGACAGGTTCACTTTCTGTCAGCCAACTGAAGAAAACTAATTTTCAAGCCACTTCTATTCCAAATTGGCATTTTCTGCTGAATCTTTCTCGCCCAACCTTCAAACTAGTATTTATCTTGCCATTCTCAATCATGTAATCTATCCATAGCCAGAAGAACCCTTTATTAATTTGTTAGAAGTTTTGCAGGTTCAAGACTTTCCTTTAGCAACCACTGCATAAACCTAAAAGGCTTACTGCTCACCTTCCAAAGCAGCTGGTTTCTGGTATTTGCCAGTTTGCAATGTACTTGCAAAAGTTACTATGAAAATAGCATTTAATGCAGCCTGGATTAATGCTGCTGTGGTTTCTGCAGCATTCCCTGTACTTTTAAGGGAAATATTTCAAAATCCACAATACATATACACACCCTAGGTAATACTGTCTCTAATAACACTGTTTTACTATCTTCTACTAATTACTTTTTCAAGGCATGCTGGTTTATGTGATTAAACTAAACCCAAAAACAATGTTAAAAAAATACACTCCGAAGTGAAATAAAACATGGAGTAATTACACACTTCAGCATGGTTTACCACTGGATACCCTGAGTGGAGAGTCAAAATTGGAAAGACAAGGGAGTTTTACCATCATCTTGAACTTCAGCACCTCAGGCACACTGTTCCATTTTAGCTCTGAAGAAGCTACCAGAAAATACAGCAATGAACAAGAAAAATAGTGAATGATGTCTTTTCTGTCCCAAAAGTCTTGGTCACAGCTAGCCAATTATTTTTTTTTTTTTTTTATTACACTGTCATTGTAAGCATCTCTTTTTCCCTTCTTAAAATGGTGTGCTCCTTTCCCAAAATGGTAGGAACAATGATGATGATGATGATAATAATAATAATACTACTAATAAAGAAAAAAGAAAAAAAAATCAGTTATCTGTACCCCCCCCCCTCTTGAATCACAAGGGTACAAGGGGCCACTCACAACAAAATGTCTCAGGCTCAACAACACACCCCAACGGCCACAGTCAAACTTTGGCTCTTTGAAAAATCTTACGGTAAATGAAGTGGTCAAATGCACACTCCTGAAAAAAAAAATTTCTTTATTACAATACTTTAAGTCCCAAAAGAAGACAAAATTGTCCTACTTTTGGAAAGCAAAAGTGTTTCACAACAAAACAATACCTTCAGTGGGTAAATGGCTTTAAAATATCCTGAAAAAGCCAACACCTCTTCAAGGGCGTACCACTATAATTCTCTACAGGCCACATCTTCCCTTAAGAGTTTATAAACCTATGCTGCATTTTCAGAGGCAGAGAAAAGGAGAAATAGCACTCTCTCTGACACTACTAACATCTGAGATTTGGTTAAGAATGCATGTTTAGGCAGGAGGAGGATTAGCGTACTACATTAGTGGTTAAGATCAGGAAACGGGCTGCCCTTTGTAACAGCATTTTTCATTTGCGTGAATTTCTGAATGAAAACCCAAAGCACGTGGCATGTGCTGCAAATTTGTTTAGAATGCAAGGGGGTTTTCAGACCAAGGACATATATTCCAATCCCTCTATAGTTAAACATGGATGTGAACTGGGGCTCAAACTAAAATGAGAGATAAAAAAAATTACATAATTGACTATCACAGATTTCTTTTCTAACCCAAGTCCTTGGTCACAGAGAGCAAATTTTCTTCTGCATCATCTGTCAGCATCAGTATTTCTCCCACACAGAACAACAACTGAGTCCATGCACAAAATGGAACAACAACAAAAAAGCGAATACCTGTACCGCCCTTACAATTGATAAAGGCTACTTACAGATATCTCAGTGTAGCTGCTTGAGATGGGAATATTAAAGTTATACATAATTCATAACTGAAACAACCTATGCCTTTAAGCATAATTTCTACTTTCATTACTAGTCTTTATATTCTGTGCCTTCCAAAATTCTGGGACTGCTGCCACCTTAGAGACATGATTGAATCAAATATACCACCGTGCAATCATCACTTCAATATTAAATGAAACAACAGCCTGTATATTTTACACCTGAAGATCATTATTCTCATACTGACCTAACTAAGACTGTGACCCAAGGAAAGAATGTGCCTTCAGTGAAGTTAAAAAGCAACGACATTTATTTCATTGAGAAGTTGTCTACAGTCCTTGGACTTAGTCCACAGAAAACTAAATTAAATGGACCTAAAAACTATTTATGGCTCTCCAGTTCTCAAAACAAACAAACAAACAAACAAAAATCAGCTCCAAGAACTAATTTTATTTATTCCATGTAAAGAAAAGACAACCAGTCTTGTCACCTGCAACAGTTCCCTCAGAAATAAATCTAAACACAGAACACAGGACTACATAACTCTTACAGAAGAACTTAGCATGCACAGTCTAGTGATTCCGGTCATAAGACTGCAGTGACACTGATTTTTAATCCTGCGGTGACTTCAATAAGCCAAAACCTAGAGGACTGCAAAGCATTATAGTGGGAATGCTGGGTAATACTTGAAGTAGTAGCAAAAGAAAAAGAAAAAAGTGCTTAGTAATCAGCTATAAGTCCATAGCACAAATTTCAAGGCATTTTATTTTACCAATTCACAAATGAGTTCTGCCTCCACATTCTCTACTCTCTTTTCTAAGCTGCCTGTAGGATCCTTGCTTAATGTGTTTTTACAGTCACTGTGGCCTAGGAAGAGAGCTATGTTGTAAACAGAGTACTAACATTAATCTTTGCTCTGTTTAGGTTTGCAATAAATTGCAGGATGATCACGGAGGGAAGCAATAGAATGCAACATAATTTCATTGATCTCACAAGGGGACATGACATTTCCACAAAGGTGGTATGAAGAAACTAAGCCAGTAGCTTTGAAGCTGTGTAAAGAACACTGTTTCTAAGGGTCAGAGTCAGTGCTAGGTCAGTCACTGTGCTAGGAACCTACAGATGACCCCTTCCCAGCACAGTGTTTTAAGTTTTTAAGATGACTTCAAGAGATTTGAGGTTTCAACTGAAGTTTTATTTGCTTTCTGTTCATTAGTTACAGCATTAAAAAACATGCTACCTTATGAAGCGCCAAAAGACTGAAACTTAGTCATCATTATGGCATTGTGTGGTCTAGTTCAAACAGCTGCCCTACCTCCTTGGTGCTCAGCAGGAGTCCCAGCTGGTCTTTCCACCACCTTCTGCCTTCAAAATTGTCATCCTGCAAAACTGTTCCAGATGAATCCCTGCACTAGAATGAGATCTCCCAGTAACTCCAAGGGGACTCCACTGAACTGCATGGATCTAGGAAAGCAAAGCAGATGTATCCAAGCATGAACCTTCTCAGGGGATTTATAAATCATCCCCAGATTACTTAAGTCTACCACACAGTGATTTACCTCTTCAAATGCTGTAATATATTTTTAGAAGTAGAGCAAATTCTATCATTACTCCATTGCATTGGGAAAATATAAGAAGTTATGACATGCTGATTTAAAAATCAAGTAATATCTTTGTGTAGCAATCAGATACAACTCATTAACGAGTGTGTTATCATAGCCCAAGAGAGACTAATAGGCATTTTCAGTGTAACAGTGAAAGAAAACTTTCCTGATTCAGGCAAGTAAATCAAGTGGGATTTTCAGAAACAGTCATTTGACTCCAAGCAAGACAAATTCTCAGAGGGAGCCATGTGGCTTCACAGCCTCACACTCAGAAGAGTCTCTGAAGCTACATCCTATTCATGTAGGAAACACAAACACCTGCCTGTTTTGGTCCACAACCTGTTTTCCTCAAAAGAAACACCAAGACTTCTCACCAAGAGTGGGACCAAAGTCTTTTTGCTAGTTCAAGCAACCATGAAGACCATGGCTTCTCCTTAGTCAGTCTGTGCATGGGCAACCCGATACCATTTACTGACCCATTTAATCCCAGCACAAAGGCTGTATGCAATTGCTATAAGGAGGTTGTACAGGGGAGGATGAAAGCAAGGGAAAGAGGTAACATCATCTAGTACAGCATTCCCACCACCCAAGTAGATGATGGCTTCTGATAGGAGCAGCACAGATAAGGAGGGATGGATGGCATCCATGGGTTTCCAAAGGTTGAAATAGGAAAGGGGGCTAACTGCTGAGAATTAAGGATTGACAGGGGAAAACTCACTAAAGAATCAGTCACAGAACTGTCTCTGTACACACTGACTATAGATTTTTCTGAACACCATGAAGAAGTGCAGGCAAACAGGTGATTTTATTTCTACACAGTGCTATTCCTGAAAGAAAATCGCACAGACACACCCCATATGGCATCACATGCTCCCTTCTCTACCTTCCTGCACACAGAGGGATGGACACCTACTCACACCCATGCTCACTGTCCTTCAAGACAGTTACAATTTCTCCTTCAGTTCCTCCAGTGAAACCACCTCATATCTTTATCTGCTACCCAAGCCTTCCTTTCCTCCCACATTCCTCTTGTACTTCATTCCGGCACCCAGGACGGACATCTCTCTGAGGCAAATATCCACTGCAGCCCCAAGCATCTGTTCCATATATCCCTGCTTAGACAGAGTTCTCAGCTCCCACTTTCTCTGGTTACTGTTTCCTCCTCCTCTTCCTCTGCCCACACATCCGCCAACGTCTCACTTCCCCTCTTCTTTTAACATGGTTCATCTGCCTGTTTGGCTTGTGTAGAAACTGCCACTCACACACTCCCAGTTCCCCAAAGGTACAGACAGACATTAAGGAACAGCTTTTAAATAGAGCAAAGCAAAAGGTTTTGGTCTAGTCCTGAAGTATTAGAAGTCAGCAGCGCTGCAATTGTTTTAAAGCATCTTAAAATGTATTCCTAGCAAAGCCATGCATTACTGAATATCCCGACAGTAGCTTTTAGACTTTTTTTTTTTTAATTCCCAATAGCTAGCATGTATCTAGAACAGTATGCATGTGTCTGATAATTTAATAGTTAATACTATTAGCTCCTAGATACCCAACAAGCTACTAAGTCATTAGCCGTACCTTGCAGCCCGAGATGCAATCGAACACATTGGGCACAGACAGAGAAGACTTTTTCAGATCAGTCTAAAATTATTTCCAAAAGAATCTTCCACACAGTATGATCGAAAAGGTGCTCTTGACTAAAGTAATCTTTAACAAACAATGCAGAAAAGTCATTTACTGTGTGACTGTTATCAGAAACCCCTGTGCATTTCAGAGTGTGCAGACATCTGTTACATCTGTTTCAGTGAAAACCCCCAAGGAATATTCTGCAGTTTGGCACTGCAGTTGAATGTTATAATGTCAAATATGAAGAACATAACACAGCAGGGAGTCCAGGGACAAGGAAAGACAATCCAAAGGACTGCCCTAGTTTCTGTTAAAAATAGGTCAAAGAGCTGCTATAATCAAAGTCTGGCAGTGCATACTAATTACTGACAGCATGTCTTACACTTGCATTGACTGGAAGCAACCCATACACAATCTTATTAGCTAAATACACAAGAAGCTTTTTTAGATATTTAATATTTGAAACAAAAACATAGATTTCCTATCACTGCAAGAAACTGGTTTTACTCTGGATGACCTGTCAGATTAATTTCCAGTTAAATCAATAACGAATGGAGACACACTTTCCACATAATTATTTAAAATTCATTAACGTATATTTGCTGAACTAATAAACACATATGTTGCACTATGGATCTCAAATAGCTTGTAGATGTTGTTAATTACAGGACATGAGATTGCTGCACAAGTGCATACAAAACCACCCGTAACAGCACTGGCAGAGAGGAAACGGAATCAAAGTAGAGAGTATTTGTACCTTTTTAAAGGTAAAATGTGGTAATTAAAAGACACAGGTGGGTCTCCATACCTAAAAATTAATACGTCCTCAACATTGTATTTAAGGCCAATGAGCAACTTTACAATCCCTTTTAATTTGTGGAGAAAGGCGCACAGGAGGAAAAAGCTGAGATAGAACATCACTAGTTTAGCTTCAATCACAAATTTCTTGACATACCCATGCTTTGCGAGTTGACAAGGATATCAGAAAAGGGAAAAAGGCTGAGAATTTCATTTTGCAGTTTACATTAAAACAATAAATGAACTGACCTGTTAAACAAAGGCTCTTTCCAGAGACCTCAAGCAATCTCACAAAATCCTCCTAAATGAACACCTGTAATGAAATAAAGAAAAAAAAAAAAAAAAGAATCTGAAAGTGATGCCATATAATAATGATTTCACAGTTAGATACATAACTTGCACATTGCAACATTATTGACTTGGCTGTATCACCTCTCCAATCTGTTTACCCTACCAGAAAAATCTGAAATAGCAATAATGTATTTACTAGACAACAAGATTATGGGTCTTTGCATCCTAAATAAGGATTGCAAACAAGTGCTTTTGGAAAATTATTTTCCTTGAGGACTATTGCTCCATTTTCAAGAGGAGGATTCACTATTGAATTAGCACAATTTTAGCCAAACAATGAATGTGTTTGGAAAGTTTATTTAGTTGTGAACAAATGAAAGGTTCCCTCTTTCTGCTCTAATGCAAACATTTTGGATACAGCTAATGTGTAAAACTTGTTAATAGCAATTTGCTACTCACGCAGTAGAGCAAGTTTAAAAGCCAGAAAATGCACTTGTTCATTCAAACCAATGGGTTTCCCAATTATAGCAGAAGCCACACTCAGCAATACAAAGAAACTTTCTAGTTTTCTCAAATAGTTTTAAATTAGGAACAAATAAAAGAATCTCATTTACTTATAATCTTTATAAGGGTATTTTTTTTTAACGATTGGATAATTCTATCCCTTAAGTTGAAACAAACTCCTGTCTCAGCAAAGGTCTCATGGTGAAGAGCATTGTTGATTGCATTTTGCAATCAGTAATGAGGAAAGAGCTGGCTGGAGCATTATTTGCCAAAAACACATAACTGAGCATTACTTGTCAAGAAATTCCTGTGTTAATTTAGGGCATTTATACTGGATATACTAGAATTAATGACTGTGTTTTTCAGAGTTTATTTTTCCTGTGGTATTAGTTACTTGCAAGTTACATATGAAACTACTAATGTAGGAAGTTATACGTGCACAGGGGTAAAAGGGTACTTTAAGTACCTGGCCCCATAAGTACACAGCAAATTCAGACACCTTCAGTTTTCACTGGCACTAAGCATTTTTGTACTAATTTCATTCTGTACAAAATTATATCAAAGCAGCAAGACATTTTAAGGCTTTTGACCCAAGAATTATTGCTTCCAAGTCAGGTTCTTCTGACAAACACATCAGTCCTGAAAAATCTATCCATCTCTCCTGCAGGATTTTTCTGACAGCTTATTTAGACACATGGGGAAAGATGACTCTTATTATAGTAAGTGGATGTGTATGGATGTATTAGGCACATTAAGAAAATTTACAGAAATGTCTGCAAGAAAGCTATCAATTTAACAAATAATCAATATAAAAATTCTGCAAAGAGAACATGTGAACTTGGTAAAATCTATTTAGACTTAGCTTTCTCCTTTTCTTCTACCAACACATTATTAATTTTGAATTACATAATTTCCAACTAGTTTAATAAATCTCGATAACTTGAAGGAATGAGAGACAGGCAGTGAAGACATAACAGCATGGCATGGCACGAACTCTGTGATCAGCAGCGTTTACTGTATTACGTAGTAGGTCACAGGATTTGAGTGTTGAAAAAGTCTAGAGGAATACCAATGAAAATATTCTGCATTTCAGAAACAGTGGAAAATATTTCTTTGAGATGGTTAATTCTGCTGTATAAATAATGGCAGCCTCTTCAGTTTTCTCATGACAGCATTGATCCTGGGAGGCAGGATCAGTAGGAGATTAGTGAAGCATTACAACTTTACACCAATCTATCATTTAATAGAGGTTATCTAATGCTTATGGTTGCTAGTCTGTTGAAACCAGACATCTGGATAGTAACTACTATAAACTCCCTTTTCAACAGTGCCAACATGGACAAATCGGTCTGTAACAAGTCGCTTGTGAACAGTACTGAAGTTCCTGTAATTCAAAGACAGCGACTATCCTAATTGCTCATCTCCACACCTTCAAGGCAAGATGTCCTTTACTGTTATTTAATTGCACATTGTAAGAAAGATGGAGGAGAAAATCACTTTATAGTCGGATTTTGGCAGTACTCTTCAATTAGAGGATTCTTTCACGAACTGTGTATTATGAACAGTTATGAGCCAATTGAAGCACTATATCTGTACACTTGCAAGCTTAGAAAACCCATTCACTCACGCATTGCTGTTTCTCTTCACCTTAGCCACAGACATGAATTCTCTGCAAACACAGCTCATATAATAAAGCTTCACATTTAAGAAGGAAAAAAAAAAAATCTCAAAGCCAGAGCCAGTCTCACACCTGACCAGTCCCACACCTGACCAGTCCACCATAGCTGAACGCTGCATACAAAAATTATTGTATAAACAAACCAGCTTAGTTTATAACTATACCTGGTATCTGGTGAAAGCAACTGTCAGACATTGCTGAGTACAAATAGTAATTAAGAACCCCACAACATTCTTCACATTTTCTTTTCCATTTTTATAACCTAGAAAATGCCACAAATGTTTTCTTTTTAAAAAAATTGGAAACAAGAGTTGTGTCCCATAACTAGGTTTATGGGAAACTAGTCTCCCCTTTGATGTTTGTTAATGTTAAGTGAGGTTTCATGCATACACTATGAGCAGACATAAGCATCCGTTATGTGAAAGCAGCTGTCCAAAGCAGATTTTTCTGTCCAATTTCCCCAAAGAAATAAGTTTTAGGCAATCATACTACATGTGTGTGCTTGTCCAGCTCTTTCCTCCCAGCAGCTTTTCAACACACTGACCAATCCGAGCTCCATTTGCTCTTTGAGAGTATTACAATTCTACCAGTTTCACAGAAATTGGCAGCTATGCAAAAGGAGATGAGGAAAGAGACACAGATGCAAAATTTTATTTTCAGACATTTAACTCATTCCCCTGCCAAAACCTGCTCTCCTATACAAGCATCTGGAAAGCCTGTACCCCAATAGGGACAACAGGCACACAAAGCCGGGCTCAGGGCAGCCGGCAAGCTGCTGGCCAGGTCCAGGAGCAACATGCCCGCAGCTGTCCCTGCTCACCACTCCCTCACCAATCCCCACATCACCCTTAATTTCCCTGGGGTCCCCTTCAGCACTGCTTAGACACCTAAAGGAGAAACCAGCTCCCCCAGGCTCATCTTGGCTTATTGGTACCTACCAATAGGTGCCCATCTTAAAAAGAACATCTTTTCTTTCAAGAATCTGACAAAACAGGCAGGCACAAATTATTTCTTATGTGATTTTAAAAATCTTGTTTGTGTATTTTAATTCACATGCAAAAATAAAAATCCACAAACCCTTCTCCAAGTGGTATAGATAATCACAAACGAAGCAGCAGAAAGAGGATGAACATAGTTCTGTTTATAAATTTTAACTACATCTTCAGAACTCCCAAATGTACCAAGCTTCCGTTGTTTCAATGCATTGCTTACTTTGTGCTCTGCTTTATTAACTTTTGAGACCTATTTAGACAAAGCTTTTTGTTTTGGTTCCGTCATTTGAACAATGTTCCCTTCAAATGTCAAATGCAGAGCAATGCTTCGCTACAATATGTCTGTTAAAATTCAGACTCACTTTTCAAGAAGGGCTGAGTAAAAATCAGCAACAAGAGTACAACCTTAAGACAATACCTGAAGTGGCACACAAAATATTGAAATTCTGATAACGTAAGTTTTAAAATAAAAATCTGATGTCTCATAACTAAGTCATGAGACATCATCAGCTCACTACAACTGTCTTGATGCTTCCCCTAAAAGCCAGGCTGTCTCTGGGGAGCCATCTTGCTAATATATCTCAGTAGAACTTAGTCTGAGCACAATTGCCACTAATTTTACTTACCTCATTTGCTTGGTATCTCAGAGTTTTATAATGGCTGGCACTTCTGATGCATTTTAATATGGTTTAAAAAGGAATCAGGCTGAATAAAGAGAAGCAAATGCTATTGTGTCTTTTCCCTGTGTAGCTGAAATCTAATTGCAAACACTTTCCCATTTTTCTGGCAGAGCTACCAGTTTTTCGCACAGGTCTCATTCCTAAAGATGTACATTGCAGTTCAGTACAAGGAATTAACTGATACCAGAGCACAGTGTACACTAGCAATTTTTCAGAAGCACAGCCAGACCCTGGACAGCCTGTGGGTAGATGCTTGGGGACAGAAGAGATGGTAAGATCCCTCACCACTGAGGGCAAGGAAGACCCCTGGGTCTGTAATTGGGAGGCAGGTGGGAGCAGACAAGAACAGGACCCAGTCTCTTGGGGGTTACTGTAACGCAACCTAAAGGGAGGTCACACAGAAAAACAGCTGTAGGTGGACAGAAGGACCATAGCAGAAGCACCAGCTCACAGTGCACAACACACCACAGAGGACCACAAAAGGCATGTATGGCGCGGAAATATGCAGGATGGACGCTTCTGTTTTTTCCCCTCCCAGCAGCCATCAGCCCCTCTCCACTTGATGTTCCTGCTCTAGCAGCAATGGCTGTGACCTCTGCAGGCTGTTCATTGTGCTCACAAAACCACAGGATTCAAAATTAGCAAATGAATATTTAATCAATTAATATCAGGCAAGTGTGACAGCCTCAGATAAGCCAGTCTTTTCCACAGCAGGAAATCACCAACATTTCATTAAACAAAGCATATTTCCATGCATACCTCATGTAAAACAGAACTAATAAAACAAGAGGAAAAATAAGTCAATTTCCACAAACCCCTCTAAAGGATTTTTTTTTTTTTTTAAAACGTACAACACAACAGTATATCAAGCCTTTGGTAGCTATCTAAGAAATAAAAATGGAAGCTGCAAAATGATTTTAGTTTCAGTTTAGACTCACTGAACAGGAGATTACCCCACACTTCCCAAGGTTTTTCAAGAAAGTCCCAAATTCAGGTAATTGTCTCCACCTCACCCCCCCGGGTAACTCTTCTGCTGTCACTAACAGCAGCAGTAGACATTCTAAAATTTTACAGCTCTGTCACCCCATGGAAGGTGCTCTGTACCTGTACGAAGAAGCAGCAATTTCCTTACATGGGCAGAATTGGCTGCCCCTGCCCAGTACACGCACTCTGTTTTGATACCCCAGCTTGGGAGTATCTGGTCAAGGCATTTACATTACCCATTGAGGGCACCTCCACCTCTATTTTCCCCATACCCCTTTTCCACCAACCAGATTTTCCAGCAGCCCCTCCCCAGGCAACTTATCCTTCCTAGGGAGGCAGCTGTGAGCGCACTGGGTTCTCAATGCTCAGGCATGTCCCTGGGAGTGGGTCTGGATCTGTTGCAGGCTGCGAACATTCTTCTCCATTCACTGAGATCAGGGGGGGAAAAAAAAATATTAAAAAATTGTAGAGACTTCTGTTGACACACACATGCACACTCTGTGGGCACAACAATGACTGAACCAGAAGTACCATCAATATGTTTTTCAGTGGAAGACAAAAAATAATCTGCTCCACTTTGACACACCAAAGTTTCCACAGAGCTCTCAATGAGGCTAAATTACAGGCTATAGAAATAGCCACCCCACACCTGTCAAGACCATGTTTTTAAGAGTTTTCAAAAAGGTTATAGACCCTTGCGCAACACTTACCAGTGAGCACTTCTTTTCACTCAAGTGCTCAGGGCTTTTAGCTTTTCAGAGATGATAATGGGCTCCACTCCCCAGAGTGGATTTATATATGCATATTTCCATGGATCATTTTTATTCATGACAGTAATTGCTGTCCCTCCCTGCATACAGTTTTCACCTTACACAGCATTAGAAAGACCATGCTGCTCTTAGTGAATGGTGAGGCACCGATTTCCAGACCACTACCTTTCTAGCTCCAAACCCCACATCCTCAAAACTTCTTGTGGATCATGAGCTCACACAGACCACCAGCCACCTGTGAGTAGGCTCATCTATTTAATTTACAGCAGAGGGACACATTCTACCTAAGGAAAACACCTGAATACTGCCCTTTCCAGCACTAGTTGAAATTATAAGATTCAACAGCAGTACCAGCAACTTTAGGGATAGTGAATGGGCACTTTGTCAAGATTTTCCTGCCTGGTCGTTCTCCAACCATATTCAAAGCAGCACCCGGCAGGGCTGTCAAAAAAGCTCTCAGTGCAACAAAACTGTCTTATTTCAGTTCCTTAGCAGTGTCGTCTATGGGACTCCTTGGTCAAAAAGGTAGGGCACAGTGGGAGGTGAAGAAAAATATGTTCACTTTGCTTTTTCATCCTCAGGGAGAAAAAACCTCCCACCCATATCTTTTCTATTGGTATGCTCCTTTTCTTCTACGAAAAAGAAGAATACATCCCTACATTTAATACAGCATAGCAATCAAGCCAAGTGTCCTCTAAGGATTTAGAAATACTCTAAATCCCTCACAGAACCAGACTTCTTGTTTTAAATGGAAATTTGCAACCTGTGTCTGGATCCTGCCAAAACATGCAGACTTCTCCCCTTCAGTTTGCATACAGTGATAAGTCATTTGTTTGGGAATGAGATCCCTTTTAGTACGTATGTAATTAAGAAAATGTCTATTTTAGAGCAGGATGTCTGCCCTACAGGTTATGCATCAAAATTCCTCTACTGCACAGCTGCTGGCCAAGTAGGCTTCTTTTAATAAAATCTAACTTTGCCTTTAGCCTTCCTGCAAATGTGGTATTTACTTTATGTTAACAATCTTTCAGCGATGATAATAAATGCGCTGCAGACAGAAAATAAATACAATTCTATACAGTGGTGTATCTGTATGACAAAATAATAGAACTACGTTCTTCTGTTCAGTAGCATCTGCCAAGTCTGATAAGCGACTGCAAGAAAACACTTTTTTTAATGTAGAAATCATGATCCATACATAACACAGAAGAAAATCTGAATTGTCTGGACAAAAACCTGAACAATGCAGTGCTCTGCAATTTAATCCTTGGATGTTACTTACTTATCTGCCTTGCAGTGGGCATAGTATCACCTCCGAATACAGTCTTTGGCTCACCCCCCCCCCCCAAAAAAAAAAACAAAAAACAAAATAGAGAAAAAGCTTCTTAAATCTGAGGTTGTGCACAGCCTTTCACTCTCAGAAAATAGGTTTCTATTTTCCAACCGTATATTTGCATATAAATATACTTCACGCAGCAAATTGTCATAGTCTATCTTCATACAAACATTAAAACAAATAACCTAAAACCCACCACATTACACTTTAAATAGTAGAATTCCATTGAAAGTGGAAGGAAACACCCTGAGTGCATGCAAAATCATGATTAAATCCTCTGAACTGGACTATGTAGAGTTTATAATTGAGAGAAAAATATGCCACGATACCACCTTTAAAATAAGGGCAAGAGTGTTTAAGACAGAAGAAACTATTTTGTTCGCAAAATACATTATTACCCCTGTGCCAAGGCACAACAAGCTGTGCTGTCTTGAAGGTTATTCATCAAGGAGAGGAGATCTCTCTGATACAGACTTCGGTTTCTCCCATTCTAATTTTTGTTGTGAACAAGTAAAAGTTCAGATTCTCCAAAAGAGAGAGGTACAGATAGCACACTGACAACTCTCTCTTATGGAAACTTTAGTCCTATTGTGTGAATGAACAGCAGCTGTCCCTCACCCTGTCTTTTTGGACCCTTTGGACCCCTTGCCATAAAAAGAAAGAGAAGAGAAAGTGCAGTTTCCACTAGTAAGTGGCCAAAGCGCCATGCCTGTGGGCCCATACTAGTCTTTTCAGCCCTGGGAGGAGCAGCAGCTTCACCCATTAACTGAAAAATAATTAGCAACAGGCACAAAATTTTGGAAGCATACAACTTCTCAGGATGAACGTTAGTATTTGTAATTTGGGGGGTTGGTAACACTAATCCTACTACTTAAACCTCTAAATGGTCATTAGCATAAGCATCAAACAGGTATATACACTCACAACAAATACTTAAACAAGCATAAAATCAGCCAAAAGGGCTCTGTTCATTTACATAATTTGCCAGTGCCTCTAAAGTGTGTACTTGCAAGTTGCAGAAATGTAGAATATACTTTCAGTAGTAGTTGACACTGAATATTTGATCCTACCTTTTTAAATCCAGAATACATTTAATTTAGAAATACAGTACATAAAGCAAATGCCCCTTTCAGCTAAACATATTTAAAATACATGGGCCATTTATGATTTTAAAACATATTTTTATGGGAATACAGCATTACAAAGATATTAAAACTATTTTCCCAAACTCCTGTGGCTGCACTTTTATTGAAAACATGAAGTTGCGGGTACCCTGGCCATACATTTACATATGAGTGTTACACCAATGCTTCAAGCTAGCCATTGCAAAATCAGCTCTTCTGCACAAAACTCAAAACTAGGAAGACTAGAGGGTTCAAACTAAAACATTCAAGTGAGTGATCAGTGATGACCATTTCATTCCCTATGGTATTGCTTTTGAAAGGCCAACAAGTGCTTCCCAGTCATTCATCTCTTGTAGTTCATGTTCAATCCTGTCGGAAGCTCCTACCTTAATATTTATGACCTAGTCACAGGAGACTGGTGCTCAGCTGGCCATTTCTGTTCAAGTTGCTTTCCTGCCCCTGCCAAAACACCACTAGGGATCTGGCACCGCTTCCTTATCTGCCTCGCCGTTAGGTGGCAATGCAGCAACATGCATCACTCACCTCATGTCACTGCGGCTGATGACCCACTTTGTTGTATTGCTGGCAAGATTAATAGGAATAGGGTATTTTGACAATACCCAACGGAAAAAAATAGTTTGTTTTTCTCTCCCTCGCACACCACCTGCTTTTAAAAAATTTGGTATACGATTCCCTGTCCCAAATTTTTAAAATACATTTTCCTATTTTAGTTTGATAAAGATTCCTTCTGAAACTTCCTTTTGCTCAGAAGAATAGCTATCAAAAGCAAGGGCACTCTGACAGTGTGTCTGAAGGGCAGACAACAGTTTGGAATGTCAGACAGGTACCTGACAGCTGGTGGGAGCCAGTTCTCCTGCAAACCACAGGAACATGAGGAGTCACATCAGCACAAAACTGGCAGGCAATGGTCTCAGTTATAACTTAAATCTCTTTGCACTCCACCATATCACTTGGAGAAGGCTTATTGCAAAGCAAAGAGCAGAGGTAATCGTACATAGCGAGTTTTGTCAGGGGCTAAGAGTTCCCTCACTGGTCCAGTACGTCACAGGCAATGTACAGGACAGTCACATAGGAGATGGTTTAGAGCATGAAGCATTGACTTAGTCCAACATCTACTTAAACAAAAAAGAAGGACCTTAAAGTGTTTCTTCAGATCTGCGCCTGTTTTACCTTGATCTCTGTTTTTGTAGCTTAAAAGTTCAGGAAGGGATGTTTAGGACAGACATGATGAACTTTAAATAAACATAGGAGGCTCCTCTTTTGCTTAGAAACCCAGCAATTTCACAGAACAAAAGGACAGACGCTGCTCCATCCTGGGAGCAGAAGGATCACACAGAAGGTTAAAGCACATACCTCTCTGTCCTGCCAAACTACTTAGCCCAGCCCAGATAAAAAGTCCCTAAGACTTTATAAGAAAACTTCATTTCCACAAGACCCAAATGCTGCTTTCCTAAACACCACCAATGTTTAAGCGGTTAAAAAAAAAAAAAAAAAAAAAGTGTGCTTTAGGAGTTGAATTCTGTAGTTATCAAGAAAAATTGCCAGAGATTTCATGGGAGGTTTAGTTTGACCAGGAAAGCATCTTCCACCCTTCAATTTGTCAGGCTGAATTGGGAAATAAGCTTGTCTCCTATAAGAAAAAAAATTCTTAGTGAAAAATATATTTTTAAAGTTAAAAAATTTCGCATTTGGTTAAGAAAATACTTTTTTCAACTGAAGCTGTAACTCAGTCACATTTGAATGTCCTGAATTTCTCTTTTTCTTTGTCTTGCTTTGTTATGTTCATAGTGCCAGAAAAGTAGCTTTTAACTAAGCAACAGCTGGAGTCAAACTCTCTGGGAATTATTGTGTTTTCATCTATGCTTGGTCCAACTCCTAACCAGACCACTTCCTCTAGAGGGAATCAAAGTCTTTTTTGTCACAGGGTCACAAGCTATGACATATGTAAGCGCTCTGCAGGAATTCAGCAAAAGCATTTGCAAATAGAAAGGAGGGGAAAAAAATTGCTTCCATTAAGTCTTATCCATTGACTTTTTAAAATTCCAGTCTGCTTCTTATTTTGTTTGTGGACCATAACATTGGCCTTTGCATTCAGCTTGTGTTATGAAATTCAGCTGCACCCAGAGCAAAAAGACCAGCTGTGAAGAGCCAACAAACAAGATACCCAAGTACAAATGCCTCTCCCCTCTTTCGGTGTCTTTCTGCAGCAGTTGGATACCACTAATTCAGATGTGGGAAACTGAAGATTCAAGCTCTTTGTATAATTTCATTTTAGAGAATAAGCACACAAAAGAGAGACATGGAAAAGTCCAACTTCTATGCAACAAAGTTTTAAAAGCTCTAGCATGTAACAGAAATCTCAAACAATCTGGTCTTGCAATGAAACCTGGACTACTTAAATACAGACAACTAAACTAGAGGTCATATCTATGTCCAAAGACAACAGCACTTAAACTTTAATCTTTTAAAAAAACTCAACCCTCCATCTGGAGCACAAGCATTCCTTTAAACTCATTTCATTAAACAAAAGACATCAGAAGTGTTTTAAGGGCTTTTACCAAATCCCCCCTTGCCTGCTGTGTCCCTCCAGGCAGGCTCTTACTTCCAGGTCTGTTTTCAGTTAAACTCAGTGATTGAGCTGCAGCAAAACATGCATGCAATATCCCCTGAAGCCTGCCTGACTGGTCCATACTCCTAACTACCATGTTCAAGGCTTCTGGCTCCAGGTATGTCTTTCCCACTCCTTCCCCTACCTGCTAGCTTCTGAAAAATTGCACTTGACCAATTGCTCCCCTGAAGAAGCACAATCCTCCCAGGGAGCTCCACCTGACCGTCCCAGCCGCTTTCCTCTGTAAGGAATATAATACAAATTGTAAAGAAAGTCATAAAAACCCAAATACTGTCTGCCATAACAAAGGGTTTTTACAAGGCTCCTTCTCTTGCGTACACAGGCTTATCCCTCTAGGTGCAACCCCTGTATTCAGAGGGAGGAATGCAAAGCCGTGGGCACACTGAACACACTGGTTGATGTCCTCATTCACACTGTTTGGCACAGGGAACTTTCCAGAGCAAGAGCGTTTTGTTCCACGGAACAGTGCCCATTTCCATCCATGTTCTCCTTCCATTATCCATACTTGGGCACCTTGCTAGTGGGCAGCCAGTAGCTCCTCAGTATTCACCTCCTCATTGCAGAGATACGCATGTGTGGCCATCTGAGTACAGCAGGACAAGATAATAGAGACAAGTACCTGTGATTGAGAAGCCTTTACAGCTTTTCATGCCTCAGGCAGCTTATGAAAGCAAGAATTGCCCAGCATACAACCCCGTGCCATCAGCAGAACTTGAGAACTGATCTTTAGGAGACAACAACAATTTATCTAAATCAGATGGTGACAGGCAAACAGTCGGGGGGAACGTGTCTGCCTCCTTAGTCTTCACCCAAAGTGAATGTCTAATAATCCATAAATAGCTACACCTCCTTATGAACAATCTGCCTTAATTACATTTCCCCAAAATAAAAATTCAAAAGAAATCCTTTAATGGACACAGGTTGTAGCTGCCTGCCTACAAATATTCCCAAAGTTTTTGCCAAAGGAGCTGTTGGTGCCACCCGTGGGCTGCTGTAACTAGTGACCGAGATAAATCAGGAAGGATAAGCAAAGCCATGGTTTGAATTTGCATTTCAGGTAAAAACAGAGAGATGAAATAGGGGAAGTTTTTCAGCAGTTACCATTTGATTCTGATGTTTGTTCTCTGTGATGACACTGTCTCATGAGCCCCATAAGAGCCAACACAAACCCAGATCACCAACTTTACCCTGTGACCCCACACGATCTGTCCTATATTGGCAAACCAACAAAGCACAAGAATTTCAGCAAACTGAAAAGGGCATTTAATAAATAAAAAAGGTTTTAACTAGAGCAAAGCAGAAGCTCCATTTCAGCATGCATTTTTTCCTTCACCATCTCTGTTACCACCATAATAACAACACTAGTGGAGAAAAAAGTGTGGTATCAGAAAATGACCAAAGAATGACCTATAACACCTTGTTTAGCCTTCATGCTTAGTTATCACATGAAGATTTATACCTGATAGGGGTTGACAGCTCAATTCAGCTCACATTTACCACACTTTAAGCCAGCAGCAGCACTACACAGGTAGAAAAATCAGTAGTCTATAATCCCCATTTCTCATTGCTACAAAGATGAATTTTTGGTAATACAGAGTTCTTAAAACTGCATATTGTGACTAAACACAAAGAGATAAAGTGAAATACATATCAGGCTACTCTAAGCATTTGTATTGAGAACAAAGTGCTCCTTGCTGTCAGCTTGAAAGCGGTCATCTCCCCTAGCTCTGAGGTGTGCCTTTAAGCAAGAAAGGTGCGAGGACCTTCGGTACACTCGTGTGACTGGCAGCACGGCCAAGCACACAAAGGATTTGCAGCAGACTGAAGCAAGGCACAGATTTCAAAGGCTGAGAAGCACTGCTCTCTAGGAGCTTTCCACTATACTTTATAGCTGCTAGCTTTTACAGGCATTATTTTTTAAAATAATCACCCTGTTGAAAGCAGTGCTCAAGATTAAAGTTACCAGCAAGGAAATTATTTTACTTATCACTGATTTAGGCATTTTTGATATATTTTCACTTTTATAATTTCTACACTATGCCTATAACTCAGAAAATATTACAGGCCTAATCGCCCTTCTGTAGACAGGATCCAAATGACTGCCAGACCAGTTGGTCTGTTGGGTGTTTTGTTGGTTTTTTTTTTTTACCAGTATGCAGTTCGGTATAATCAATGAACTCACACAACCATAAAATCTATATGAAAGGTAGAGAACAAGGCCAGGGATGAGCAGATCCTACTCTGATTGGTAAAGTTCATATACTTGCTACCTAAGAAGCACTAGACACAGCATGCACTAACTGTTCTGCAATAAATAATGCCAAGCACAGAGTGGATTATGCAAGCCTGATAATGGCATCCTGCGGTGCTCCCTTACAAACAATAGGGTAGAAGTTTGAGAGAACACTCCCTAAACAAAACAATAATGAGAAAATGTGAGCATTAAAAGGAAATCAATGTAAAAATCTTAATTTTATAGAAAGCACAAGTACACAAAATGGAGCCCTGTATATAAACTCAAAGCCAAAAATTATGTTATTGCCTTGTAAATAACACACTAATATGACACTTACTCAAGCTGGGGAATTCAGATTGAGGGAAACTTGTGCAATCTTTATCCTACCTTCTTGCATGTCTGCTCAGTGCATTGGGGTATCAGGCAACAAAAGGTAGCTGATTACAAACAAATGTCTATCACATTTCATATTTACCATGCTTCTGCAAGACTAAATATAGTTGCTGGCAGAAACAGAAAGATGTTATCCTAGGCAGAAAAAAAAAAAATTAAAATTAAAAAATATTTGAGTAACCACTGGGGCAAGGTGACCGAATTTGGCTTCTTAAGACAGCAAAGAACATCTGGCTTCTCTCCACGGGTACAAGGACCAAGTGAGTCTGCCAAGGGGACTTGCCTCACTGAGATCAGACTCTGGAGCAATAGATATCATTTTTCAGTTGGTGGCTACAGAGAATAATTAACATTCAGAAGCTCTAAGATCACAGCTATAGGGCACACAAGCTCCAAAATAACTTTCCTAAAGGCTGATCTATGAAGAGTCTGGAGGCGAGTCTGGAGGCAAGTCCGGCATACATCCGTCCCAGTCCCGTCACTGGCCCTGTGAGCCCCCCCAGGCATTCATCTCTTGAGAAGCAGCCTCTGAGGCTCTGGCAGTGCCACAAAAACTGGCACTGAAGCTACAGTTAGGTCTGATGCCAGCATTTTTATTGTACAAAAAGAAGCAACAGAAAGGAAGTTAAGATTATCACCATCATACATCTGAGCTAAGATGGAACAGAATTTAAAACAACAAAAGAAACAGCATTGTCACAGCCTTAGGGCTTTCCTCTGCTGTCTTCCAAGGGCCGGAGATGCACACAGCAGAGGTGCTGAGCTTCTCCAGGTATTGCAAAAATCCCTCCTAATGAGAGGTAGTAGGAAGTCTCTTCAGAGAGGTCACTGCCAGCTCCCTCTGTAGCAAGTTGTAACTTGGTTAGAACAGTAGAAAAACCAATGATTCCCATGTCACCTCTATTTACAAAAAAAAAAGAAAAAAGGCAGCAAGCCAGCATTCAGAGACAGATCAATAAGCTGTGCCTTTCTTTATCATTAAAAGAAGAACAGACAGCATAACCATAACCTCTGCACCTCAGGACACATCTCAACCTGAGATGGAGGAGCTCCTTACTTTGTGATAAAGCACTGCCCACAATTTATTCCCTTAACAGACAAGTAGAAAGTGGAGTGGGGTGGTTAAAGACCTCTACTGGGCGGAGAAGGGGTAAGGTACCACAGCCATATGGGACCTTTGTACTGATGTAGATAGTAGCAAGCTTGTTACTAAAACCACACACAAACATACACACACCACTCCACGATCATTTCAGCATATTCCCAACATTTTCAAAACACATCTCCTAAGCTCCAGAACCATGCAGTTAATAATATAACCACAAACGTACATGGTATAGGCCTTCTTGTGCTATCACGCCTCTCTACAAACAGCTAGGCCGACTTGTGACAAGTCACCAAAGTACCTGGTCAGACAGGGAGGCTTGCACTACAGTAAGCAGTAACAGTGCCCTCTCCTTGCCCCCACACCTCAGCCCCAGGGAAGGGGACACATCACCGCAAGAAGAGTAGCAGCTTGCCCAGCCCTGCCCTTGAACCTCTGGCCTTGCCACCATCTCCTAATTTTTAAAATCCCACTTGGCCCTCTTAAAAGAGATGAAGAGTCTTACTCTTGCTTTGCTGCACAGTAGGTCTGGAGGTTTCTACCATTCATCTCCCCCAAACAAGTGACTGGCTGGCACAGCTAGAGCTGGCTCCAACAGAGATTCCCAAAACCACTCTTCTGTCCTCACTGCTTTTCCCAGGGGACCCAAGACATGCACTACGTAAGTCACTTCCAGTTTCCACTGCTTTCATGAGATACTGGGTAATTTAGGGCGCACTGTAAAACAAAAGCCTGGAGATGACACAGGTTCAAAGCAGGGATGCTGAACTTTAAAACACAGGTTCAGCTGAGTTTGCACTCTTATTATTATTTGCATTGTTAAAGCGTAGGGGAAGGTGGGAGGAAAAGTTGTGGAAACGTTAAGGGGAACTCAGAGGAAAAGGCAAAGCTGGCAGTAAAATAACAGAGGTTAATTCTGCCAGATTTTCTGTAGGTGCAAAAGATTTTGCTCAGTTCTGGGAGAGCCTGGGTTTTGAATTGCCTTTATTAACTCCTTCCCCAGCATATCAGGGCAGAGCAGCATGTGGAGCCCAAATGACTAATTTATTTATTTTTTATTACCAAAGCAAATGAAACAGACTTCCAAAAATCTGGGATGATGGATTCTGCAGACATAAAAATCAATTTTTCTCCCCGTTTTTGGTCATCTCTGCCAAGTTACAATTCATTGCAGATTTTTTGCATCTGCATTTTAAATCCTCAAACATAAGTGTTCATATTGCAAAGTAATATACTTCAGAGCTGCAGTGATACAAAGAGCTATGGGCAATCTGTTGTGAGCAACAAAGTATAGATCTTTGTTACAGGCACAGTCTTCTGTGTAATATTTCTGTATCGCTCTGCAGCGGGGCAAGCGCTAGTCTCCCAGCTAGTAGCTGAGTTCATTTCACCTATATTTTCTCAACTACTTGCTAAAGCAGTGAACCAGATTAAGCCGGTTTGCACTGCCTATAACAGGATATTAGCTATTGAGAGCCTGCATACATTAACTGCCAGAACAGATGAGTGCTTTAACACTTACAAATCACGGGAGGGGAAGACTAGAGCGAGAAGAGCTCATTCACATGCTCCTCGTTTAGATATGCTGATATCTTATCAGCTCACCACAGACAAGCCAGATGTGGAGGTGAGCAGAATTAAAGTACAAAAACACCCCAACCTGTCTGCAAGCCCAGGCAGCGTATACTGCAGGAGTGCAAATGAGAGCACTCTCAGAGGTGCTTAGCTCCAGCACTACAGAAATTCCAGCCATCAAACATCTCAATCATATATGGAAATTAAATCTCAATCCCCTGGTGAAAAAACATAGGAGGGTCAGGACAGACACAGCTTCCTTGATTCAGTGCAGTCAGAGAGCTTGCCTTGTTACTCACATTCCTTAATGGCAATCTATTACTGGGGAAATGACATGAATTCTGGTTAATCCCCATTTTGCTGCATATTGCTATTTGCTCACACAGGAATTTCCATTTGTTTCAGCCTTCCACGAGGTTATTCAAGGGACAGTGCAAAAGCTTAAAGGAGGGCTGAGAGATTATTCTTCTAGAAGCTCCTCTATGGAGTAGGAGAAAATAAAATCTCTATTGCCTTTATGGACTAGATAAAGGCTGACATTTCCCATACACACATGTTTGTTTAAATTAGTACAGTAACTTTACATTTGAGAAAACACTTTTATTTCTGTATATAAAGAGAAGCACGAAAGATTAAGGACAGCTGTTCATCTGTTTATCTGTAACATATACACTATTATCTGACTTGGGCAAACAGACATTTTAACCTCTCCTTCAGCACCTGATGTATCATTTCTCGCAGACCATAGAGCTGCTTGGGCGAGTGGTGGGTAATGACACTGTTCACATCACACTGAAGACAGCTAGTGGGAAGGAAGGGGGTAAAACCCTTCTTTCCTCAATCTCACTTCACTTTGTATCAGTTTGTTTCTTTCACTTCATAAAGCATCACTGTTTCAAGTGCTAAAGCGCTTTTGCACAGTGCAAAAAAAAAAATTTAAGAATAGACACAAATTCCTTTAAAGCCAATGGAAACAGGGAAGACTCGGAATTTGCTAGGATTAGACTGCTCCAATCTGGAAGTGACTTGATTCATTTATTAAAAAGTAAAAGACATAGTTATCAGAGCCATCATGGCTTTCTGCAAGCAGTCAGAATCTGACTGGTTTTCACCTTACTCCCCTAGTCCTGTTACTGATGTCCATGGGGTATCTGAAGAGTGAGAAGATATTAGACCAAAATGAGGGTAACTGAATCTGGCTTCCGAAGACCTGAGCTTGTCTGCTAGTACCTAGCGCTAGTGAGAGCAGGCAGGTACAAAGAGCAGAAAACAGTCAGCTTGGCACTCCAAAAGCACATTCCATGAGGACAGGAGGCTTGGAAAGGTGACCAAGGAGCATAATTAAATATACAGAAACTCCAGAGGTGTCAGCAGCCAGGGCTACCCTCCATATCGCTTTCCTCAAGGGTTGATCCACATGAGACATTTTGACATTTACAGCCACAGCAGTTTAACCACCACTGCTACTGGAGCAGCACAAAATATTTCTCTGATACTTGTTCACTGACATAAGTAGACTTTGCTGGACCAGAATAATTCACAACTTTCTGAATCATTGCAGTCAAAAAGAATATTCAATGCTGGGGGGAGGATGTATTGCTCTACTTCAATACTTTCTAATATAAGATTTCAGACATCACTAAAAGTGTTACTTTTAACTATGAAAAGGACTAATGAAAATTGGAACAAACCATTTCCCTTCACATACAGTTTGCTTAAAGTTTAAATGTTTGTGGATTAAGTTTTAGGTCAATCAAAAAAGATTACTTTTGTAGTCAAATATTAACAAAGTTCTAATAGTCACATTGATGCAAAAATGGTGGATAAGTCAGCCCTTGCAGGGTAAAGAATGACAGCGTGTCCCTCTAACAGGGACCTGGGAAAAAGACAGTCCTAGAAATCTATAAATAGGGAGAAGGAAGGCAATTAATTCTACATTTCCCAAAGCATTTTTTGAGTGTGTTGGTTGGGCTATTAAAAACACAGTTATTTATAGAAACCTGTAGGACTCATGAAAGGAGACCTTGTTAGGAGGAGAAGTACTCATTTTGAACTGGCCAAGTATAATGTGTGCAGTGCTTTTATACCTTCGGGGCATTTCCTCAGGGCAGAGCCAACACATTAGAATGCAGAATTCTGCAGTATACAGTCTCCGTCTCCCATAGTTCTGGAAGTTAATCTTCCCCAGGGAGGAAAGGGACAACCGAGACCTACAAAAATCAAAACAAGGAGGCACCGACTGACTACCTCCCCTTCAAAAAGGGGAGATACATACATATATATATATACACACACACATATATACCTGATTGCATGTCTTATATGCAATAACCTTCCCTGTCTTTCAGGGGAGAGACCGCACACATGCATGGGACTCTAGTTTTGTCTTGGTGCTTTTATTTTTTCCTCCATATGTTCCATTTTTCGGTGGCTGGCATTGTTTTTTAATGAATATTTAAGCTATAACTTCAAATTTTTCCATAATGCAATTTGAAAGTAGAAGAAAACACACCAGACTACATTTCTATAAAATATATGCATGCTTCCTATGAACTGTTACCTAAATATGTAGGTCTAAAATTGTAAAAGGGGTGTGCTTGCAGCTTTGTTAGCCAACATCCTGTAAAACCCTGCTCAATACAGAAGGGTCAAGCTCAAAATTCCGTCTTGATTTTGTCAGCGTCACCCTTCCACAAACTACCAGGGTGAAACAGCAGGTTGTCTTTGTTCGCTAGTATTTACAATGCTGCCAACAAGAACAGATGCAGATATAGCATGAGGATGCTGGGGGACAGCACTGTGACCAGGAAAACATGCTGCGCCAAGCAGTGCGGGGAGGGACAGCCGCACCAGCAAAATGGTGAACCTGCACCTGGCTGGCTATCATGTTTTAGAGCATTTCTTAGTTTCTCAAGGCACTGAAATGTCTACACCTCGAGACATCTATGCAGTTAGAAGGTATCTGAATATCAGCTTGTAGATTTATGTAAATTTTCTACCTAATTACTTCCAGCTTCTGTTTGGGCATACAGAAAAACTATGCAGTTTCCAATATCCAAGACATTCTTAAAAACTCTGCAGTAAAACTGATTCTTATTTGGAACGAGAAATGTGGTACCAATCAGGAGGTAAAACTTGGCATCAACAGGACATTAGGGGAGCGTCAAACCAGGACTCCTGCCTTCCTATTCAAAAGCCTTTTTTTAAGCCCGGGTGTCAGTCACTGCAGTTCAAAGCCTTTTCTTTTTTCAGGTTGTTGACGTCTATTCCCACAGTTTCCTGCTCAATTCTCTTTCCCCTTCCACCATCTTTATTCTCTTACTCTCTACTAAGAGAATAAAGACACAGACTGCTCTAATTTCTTCCTTACTCAGCCACCAATTTACACAAAGCTTATAGAAACTTAACTTCTTGAAGTTTTCTATCCATCTGTCTAGTTTGGTTAAAATTAGCCAGTAAGTGACGTAGGATGTGGGACAAGGGCCAGGCAGTTATACAGAAAGCACAACCCTATTTCCATTTAAAAAAAAAAAAATTATTAAGAAATTCAGGGAAACAGGAAATTGAATCTGTGCCTATAATTCTCACAGATCACTTTGCTGCTGTTACTTGGACCATTTCATTCATTGTTCGCCAGGTGTGTATCCTTTAGAAATGTAGACTCTTCAGGAAAGATTAAGAACCTAAAATAACAGGGTCACAATTTTGAACAGAAATGCAGATGCAAACCAGGTTAAGTTTTTTATTGCCCATTAGCCCTCCTAAAAATCTCAGCTAGCAAGCAAGGAAGCAGTAGCCCAGGTGCTAGCAAGCACCATCAACAAGGTCTTCCCGTGCAGTCCTGCACAATTATTGATGCACAAAACGTTCAGGCTCGGGAAGTAAATTGTCATTGACCAATGGCACAGACAACCTCCAAATACATTTGCACTCTTACAATTGTTTAGTGTGTTACACCACTACTTTTAGCCACTTTATCTCCTGGATCATTTTTAATTCCCTTAGCAATTAATAATACCAGTAATTACTACACGAAGTCATACTTCTTTAAAAGCATAATTGCAACTTCCACTCACAGCTAACACAAGGTAACAATCATTTGTGTGATGAACCTTGACATTCAATGCTGACATTATTGAACCCAGACCTGAAATACAAATGACAAACAGTCCAAGGAAATACTTGCACTATGGATTTTATCACCAAATCACAAAGTTATTTTCTTCTTCTGCCTGGCAACGTACAATTATTTAGTATTCATATTACAGTGCAGTCCCATCCCAGGCTGATTTAAAGCCTACATTATAATTGCTAATGATTACTCATGAAAAAGAGACTATTATATGTAAAAACTGCAATCAGTGCTAATCTATTCACCTATCCATTTTATACTGATACATTTTCTAAACAAAGCTCTGCCTGAATTGCTCATAATTAGCTTCTATTCTTACATTTTTAATTGCTCTTCTTCTCCCCCTCCCATTTTCAAACAGAACATTCTACATATCTTCAGACTTTTTTTTTTAAAAACTTGGACTGAGTTTTTATGAGTGAAAACCTGACACTGTACAATTTGGAGTTTTAAAATAACTCCTGTGTTGTGAAATACTATGTTGTGAAATACTAAATGCCTAAGCAGTGTTTCAGGAAATAAATATTTTAAAACAAGATAAGATTTCAAGCACAGCACCAGTCTATATAGTCTGAGAGCATGTAAGAGTTAGTACTAAGGGAAAAGAGGTGGCTTAGCTACCTTTTTTTTTTTTTTTTTTTTTAAAGCCAAGTGCATTCTGCCCCTCATCTGCAGGCTGTCAAAAGCCTGGTAATCAAGAGACATTTGGCACTCCAGCTGGGAAAAACCACTGCATTTAAGGGTCTGTCTCTCTTCTGAGACTCTAGTGCTGTTATGCCAGCTCTACTATACACAGTATTGGAGATGCTCTTAACACTCCACTGTCCTTCAGATACCTGAGCTACATTGCCTGGAAAGACAATTAGAAAAACTCACACATAAGAGCCAGCAAAGCATCCTCTGCAGTGCGTAGCTTAAGTTCTCCTAGATATTAGATAATATGTCTTGCTTAGAAGTATCTCCCTGTCAAAGTGATGCTTAGAGAAAATAGAATTCAAATTCTAATTCCCATTCTGGTGTTTTCTCCTTCCCACTCCATGAAAATCGATCCCACCTTATATCCAGAAAAATATCTTATCTCTGATCCTCAGAAGGCAAGGAAGAATGCATTGGGCTTTAACTACAGGCTGAAGACAGCAGCTTGTTGCTGAGTGTTCTCTGCCAAATCTCTTGCACACAAAAAGTTATGTAAAAGCAGACAAAATTATCCTGTTTCGGCACATTTGACTTGTGGAAAAGCCACTGATTTTAGTGAACTGTTCCTCTGCTAAAGGACTTAAGTGGCATTTGCTAATGCTTGTTTCTACATCAATTTCAGTGGCTGTTAGATCAGACTCTCAATTTGCAAGTGTCCTTCACCACCAGTTTTGTGCAATTTACAAAGTGTTGCACTAATCAGTAGATGCTTTAATCTTCATAAATACAGGAAAGCTCTTAGGCATTAGTGCTACAGTGACTGGAGAAACTCATGCCAAAACATTTTATTCCTTCCAGAAGCCTTGCATTTTCAGACTCAACAGAAAAGGCAGAGTGCATAACCTGCATGAGTTGGGATCATGAAAGATTCAGCGCTGAAAGTGACCAAATTCACGGTATATGTCTACTTTCCAGCACAGCTTGCGAACGAAGTCCATGGATGGATTTCTAATCAAGCCAGACAGCACCATGAACTGTTTTTCTTTGTGCCTGTATTTACAAACTCCCATCAACTTCACAAGATTTGTACATATGCATCATGCACATTCATGAGAAAATCATGCATACAAATACATAATCACATGCATTCTATTTCCAGTTAAATGTCCCAGCAGAGTACCTATGTTTTGGCTTCAAGGCAGAACTGCCCAATATGTGTAGGAAAAGTCACCTTTAAGATTTGCTGGCCTTCACTGTTGATCAGGTTTAGCTTACAAGCACAACCTACCGTATCTCTCAGAACTGCTCCAGCATATACTTGCAACACATCCAAGTACCCCTGCCAGCATGAACAGTGAAGCACAATTTGCTTCCTGACAAGTCCTCTTTACCTCTAGACCCAGCATGCTCAGGACCAAAGGAGGACATTATCGTAGGTGAATTTATAGGAAATCAATAATGTTGCAGTGGATGTAAGGAAGGGAAGAGAAAATGAAATCTGGTTAGCAGGATTTTTCAGATTCTGCCTTTTTCTTTCAATACCACCTGTACTGGGTCTGGCTAGGATGGAGTTAACTTCCCCTATGGCAGCCCACATAGTGCTGTGCTTTGCATTTGTGGCTAGAATAGCACTGGTAACTCATCAGTGTTGCGGCTATCGCTGAGCGGTGCTCACACAGCAGCAAGGCTTCATCTCCAACCTCACCCCCTCTCCCCAAAGGCCAGTAGGCTGGTGGGGGGAAAGAGGCTGGGAGGGGACATAGCTTGGACAGCTGACCCACACTGGCCAAAGAGATATTCCTTACCATGTGACATTTTGCTCACCAATAAAAAGCAGAGGGAAAGGAGCAGGGGGACATTTGTGGTTAAGGCACACCTCTTCCAAAGCAACTGTTACACACATACTGGTGCCCTGCTTCCCAGGAAGTGGCTGGACATCTGCCTGCTGATAGGAAGTAGAGAATAGATGTCCTCTTTTTGCTTTGCTTCTATATGCACCCTGTGCTTTTCTCATTAAACTGCCTCTATCTCAACCCACTAGCTTGTCCAGCTTCTTTTCTTTTCCTGCCCTGTTGAGGGAGTGAGAGAGCAACTGGGTCTGGCAGCCAGCTGAGGTCAACCCACCACACCATCGTATCCATTTTAGAGCAAAAACTAACATTGCCTGTGTTTTGAAATAATGTTAAGGGTCAGTTTTTTAATTGTTAAAAACTTGTACCTAAGATCAATTTAAGGCTCCCAGTTATACTGGCACAACAGGAGCCCCAGTACACCAACATCACACTTGCATTCATGGTTTAATAAAACAGGACAAGGCGAACATTGCCAGTTTTAAGACTTCTGATCCTGCTGCGCGAGCCAAATAATTCACATACAACAATCCAGGTGTGCAAAACTATTACACCTACTTGACGCAGTAGATTCTCTACAAGGATTTAAGTGTCCTCAGGAGATGAAAACCTTAAAAACAACCCAACAACAACAAAAAACCCCCAACCCTCTGCAGCCCATCTATGCTTCCTGTCACCTGAGCAATAAGATTCTCTCTAGTTGCAGCTGTATCACCCTAAGTGTTTTCCTTGGTCTCTTGAGGAAAAAGAAGATTGCAACTGCCTCCTGTGCCCAGAGATATCACAAGCAAAATAATTATTCATTCTATTGTCTTACCCTTGTGCCAAGAACATGGCCATCTTTTACGAGCCTTGATTTGAATCAGATCTGCTGTGTTTTGAACAGAGCTGTCAGTCATATTTAGGACTTACACAAGCCTTTCCCAAGGCTTCATGAAATAAAAATCTAAATCATTCAGTTAGCTGCCATTCATGCATACTTGGTAAGTTGAAGAGAGCTAACTTTCAAATCCTTTACAAAGAAGTGAAGGCATTCCTTCATGAAGTCCCACTCTATCTAAAGACATAACAATGTCAGCTTGGAAGAGTAAAGAGTGATAGATTTCCTCTTACCACACCATACACCAGACCCTTACAACAATTAAAGACTTCAATTTTGAAAGAACTGCCAGAGAGTGCCTGGAATTTCAATTCCAGCTGAAGGGATATTGATTAATATGTCCTGCATGTACAGATGGGAATTGTCCTCCTTGTAGGAAGGGACAAGGGAAAAGATGAGTTAAAAAGAGCTAATGAAGGTGCCCACTACATAACCTCTTCTGTGATACCCTGTACACAACAGTACCCTCAAAATTGCTGGGTGCCGGGAACAGCCGTTAGTACCAAGTTCCCACAGAGCCACACTGCAAGAAGGAAGAGTTTGGAAACCAGCTTTAAGACAAAGCTCCTCAGCATTGGGTGATCCTGTCTGGCACAGGATCCCGAAATACACACCAGGGAAACAAGCTTAAGTTGCAGGTCCTTACTTGGGAGACAAAGAGAGTAAATTCTTCCAGATCTGCAAGAAATGCAGATCATTTCTCCTTGCAAAGTCTTCCTCCTTGCTGAGGCACTGCCAGTGAAGCCCTGTGTTTCCTGTAGAATATTCTTACCTTCCCCAAATGCTACACCAGTCATCTCTCTCCCCTTTGATTGAACTCTGCTTTGCATCCAGCTGCACACAGTTGATTTCCTGCATTGTTTCCTTTTATTCCCAAAGTATTCCAGCTCAGTTTTGAAAAACACCTCCTCTTTCTCTGTCTTTACTAGTACCATCCATGACATGCCAACTGCAGACTCACAGCAGGCCTAGCAACATCTGCTAGGTCAGCAGTTGTCTACATCTCCTATTCCAGGACATCCATGGCTTTAGCAGCACAGAAGCCCTAACATGCAAGAAAGATCTGAAGACAGCATTTGGTGAGCAAAATTCTGCTCCATCTAAGACCTTGTGATAGGTTTTTCAAACTGGATGAATCCCAGGTACTTCTCAGCCTGGGACGTTTACTACCATTTGCTGTACTTACACTAATATAACTTATGTGGACACTTTTATTCAGGTTCATAGTGATATTTTAGTTCACTTTGGAAAAAAAAATCAAACTAGAGCTAAGTTAAGTTAGAAGAATTCACCTTTCCCTCTCACATTTTCCCCAAACTATTAATCCTCATCGTTAAGGGAAACAAATTTGTACAACATTCGTACGTTATGGAGGCAAATTGCTGATGTCAGCATCGCCTGGCATTATGTTAGCTCTATAGGCAAAATTTATGAGCATATTTTACTACTTCCCACATGTTTAATACTTCCCACATGCAGTTTCATTTTCCTTTCAAGATGACTAGTGAACCACCCATTTTTGCCATAGTTCAGGATCAGAGCAGCACTTAGCGATCTTAAGGTAGGTGAGAAATTGAAGTAGAAAACTACTCGTGACTGGCATATTACAGAGCAGTCAAAAACCTACAGATCTGAATTACTGCAATCAAAACTAACCAACAGTGGCTCTCAAGGTGCTTTGCCATAATATTGTATAATGTTCATTCTTAATTATTGTTTGATACACACTACTTCAGTATCTTTTGGAGGTTACTGATTAGATAATTACTTTTATTAGCTGTCAGTAAAGCAGCATATATTTTTGTCTTGCAGAAATTTTACATACACTTGCTGCACTAAATGAGGATGTTATGTTCATAAGAAAGATCTGAGAGAAAACACTAAAGAGCCCGCAGGAATTAAAATAATAGTGCATCTGCTAAACACTGATTATGACATGATTGTTAGTGTGCTGACACTTATGGGTGGAAAAAACTAGTTGGCATAAAACGCATACTTCTCCACAGTTGGTACTTTTCTGTGCCAAAACATACTTCTAAATGAAGCAGTGATTTGGGTATCTGAAATAAGCGACAGATTCCAAGGCTCCAATTTGCCTTATACCACATGGGGCAGTTGCTGAGAAATTTCAGAAACAAAAACGTTCTTGCAAAACCAATAGCACAGTGTGGAGTTAGACAGCCACAGAACATCTTAACAATTCAACTGATGTCAGTCTTCTAGCTTGTTCCTAAAATGAATTGTTAACCAATCATCTGCAGGCAAGAAAGCAGCTCTGGACTGCATATTTTTGCAAGCATTCTGTAGTTTTTTCCTATGTTGCTATAGCATAATGACTTTTCATACTGATAGAAGAACAAACCAGTGCTTCAATTTTGAAAGTGTCATTACTTATGTATCCAATTTTCATGAATTAAAGTTTAAGTAGAAAGCATAAATGAAGTTATGCATTTTTCTTTAGATTTATTCTTATTTCGTATAGTGACTACAGAATATAAAATGTATGTTCAGTTCTAGTTGTAAAGTCATACAATCAAGTTTAACTGAATTGCATCCACAAGTTAGAGATACAAAAATTCTCAAATAAGTTTGTATAACTAGATACCTTTTATATCTTCAGGTTTCATCAAATTACAACTTCACTAGAAATGATATCAAGTAATTCATCACATGAATAGGTAACACTTCCTCATGTTTTATAATCAGTTGTGCAACTAAGAAACAATTTCAGATTGCAAACAATTGACTTAATTTTTGGAAGACTCACTGAAGGATTTCTTAGGTGTGCATAGTATGAATTAAGCAGTAGTTTATAAATTAAAAACAATTTCAGTTTCAAGTCAGGTGACATTCACATACAAAATAACTGAAGCATGAGTGCCATGCAGGGCAAACCTGAAACAGATGAAATAAAAAGAGGACAAGTATACTTGAATATAATAGGCATGTTTTTTAAAAACAACAACAACAAAAAATATATATATCTCTCTATATACAGAAGTTTTCATGTTTGAAATAGCATGGTACAGCTCACTATATTCGTTTCCAAAGGAATTGTTTTAACTCTACTTACATGCATAACAGATAAACAAAGTCATAATAGATATACAGATAAAGCTGATTCCGTATTATAAAGTCATGAATATTTCATGGATTCTTTAAGTAGAAATCATGAACAGGACCTGGTAGCTGCAATTTTGAAGCAGGAATTGCTAACCTAACACACAATGTAATAAGCAGGATGCAACATTTAGCTACATAACTGTGCTATTGGGCAACAAGTCTTATTTTTGAGGAATACATGCAAGTTTTTGCTAGAAAAAACAAACACAGATTTTGTTTATATTTCTGTTCAACTTTGTATTTACATATAAACTTGTAAAAGGTAATAAAACTATTAAAAATTCTTGTAATGTTATGAAAGCTGACTTATTTACCTCCTTTTTGTTTTCCAGTCCTTGTTCAATCTGATGGTGAATGCTGTATATCTAATCATAATCCTGCTGTTATCACAGCTGTTATGTGCTTTATTTTTGATGACTCAAAGACAGATGTCCCAAAATTGCCCTAGATCCCTGCCAGCCTTTTCAATTGCATTATACAATCAATTAAACTTTCCTGACCCTATTCCGGTCTCTAGATAAAATTCAGACGTTGACACTTCAAGAAGCAAATCATGTATGTAAATTGGTTCTAATGACAGCTATAGATGTGTAGTCATATGCAAATAAAGTATTATCAAACATTAAAATGTCCAGGAGCAGTAGCTAGATGGATGCAGTCAAGAAAAATTAACTAGAAAACGCATACTCCAGATACTTCCCACAGTATGTAATGCAATTAAACAGAAGCAAAGGGAAATTCACACTAGAAACTGCCTCTCTCCTGCCGTGCCTATTTATTCCCCATCATCTGTTATTATTGTTGAGAATCTTCACATTGTGTCCCAATTAAGCAAATCTCTCAGAATTAATAAGGATTCGCCTTCTCTATCACCACATCTTTAATGCTTGGAACTGAAAACATTGGCACCTCATGCTGTACGCGAGTGTGAGCAGTTAGAATAATAACAATTCTAAGATGTGCTTGCCAAAAAATGATTACAAGTGAAGCTTTATTGCAAGGGTGTCTTGTTTAGGAGGATTTAGCACAATTCAATGGGGTGACAGCAGTTGTCAGCCATTGATATCGAACATAATAACTATTAAAAAGACAACTTATTTATTGAATATTCAGAGTGCTAAGCCATTGTTTCTGCATGTTTGGAATACAGATTATTTTGCTATGGTTTATTAGTCTCTTATAATGGAGATTTTAAAAACACTCCAGAATAAAGTTCTTTTTCTTTGACATTCTACACAGTAAGTTTCATAGAGCCCAATGACAACAAGATGACAGCATTCAAAATTTCCTAAGAGTATGACTAAATCATCTTATCCAAAGCATTTCTTGATCCTAACTTGTAAGTCACCCATGAAAAGATTTCAAGGATTCTGCTGTATTATTCAGTACGTTTCAGTTGCATCAATCTTATCATTACTACTTTTACTTCCTTCATGTTTTCAAGCCACTTCTCATGGCTTCTTGCCATTTCATTTCAAAAGAGGTCAGGAAAGGATATGAGGAAATTACACCTTACCAAAGAACTCTACCTTTTATTTCTCCCTCACAATATAGGGCAAGATGATAAATTAAGATGCAAAACAGGTTTCGAGAACTATGACTGAAGGATCTTCTAGGTTTCTCCTGCAATTTGAGTCCTCCACTTTAAGTCCTGAATCTTCCCAGTAAGCATCAGCAACCATTCTAGAAAGGTTTTGTCTTTTGTAGCCATCCCTGATGTTACACTGGGGGGCGGCGGGACGGACGACACACGAATATAGGTAGATAGATAGATAGATGAGATATATATACATATAGATATAGATAGATAGATAGATATGACTCTCCTTCCTCATGACCTGGAATACAATGAATGGTCCTCAGATACAAAAAAACCCCCAAACTTAAGAATTCAGGGAGTATGATTTTATTTAAGAATTTCTAGTGTAATATGCTAGGTCTGTGCCTTACTCTTTGCCTAGTCTTTCATTATCTTACTCTCTGCCCCTCACCTTCACTCTGCTGAAGGAGCCCCTACATCATATTCGGAAAAGGGTTAATGATGAAGATGTTTCTGTTAGACCACACAGTGGTGATGCTCCACAGCCACTTGAGGTGGTCGCCACCTCCACATTTAGGCTGCAGCCTGCTAACATTGCACATAACATACTAACATTTAGCACAACCAAAGTTAAAGGAAAGCAAAAATCCATTTTTCTCCTGCACATTATTTCACAGAGCACAGCCCAGCTGGCCTCCTGTAAGTCTTTTCCCAGACTACTCTGGTATCATGCATCAACTCAGGCCAATATCCTACTTTATGTTCACCTGTGTAAGGCAGAAGGAAGGGACCGGAAAAGTCAATAGTATTATTTAACATTTAAAGCTAAATCATTCCTTTTCTGACCTGAATTTTTTAAAGGATAATCTGTACCTTCATCAAAAGTGAAGCACAGGAAGGGAGTTTAGCCTTGATTAGACACCAACTCAGTGAACTGGATTTCCCCATTTCTCTGCTCTGTATTGTATTATCACGAGTGCACTGGAAGTACATTAAGATGTAAAGGTAAAACATTTATTCATGCTCTCCCCTCTCTTCTTCCTCTACATAGCTTTCCTTGCCCAAGGAATGTATCTTAGATAACACAAGCAGAGACTATTTTAATGTCAGGGAAGTTACCAGTTCCTTGTGTCCAGTGAAGTAGTAAAAGCTCCCTGACACGTTACAAAGCTTCCCCAGAAGCCCTGGCAACTGCTTGAAGTTGAGTGCAGACTGATTAATCAAGAAAAAAAAAAAAGTCTTCAGTCACATGTAAAGAAATAAAACTGGAAGACTGTGACAATCACAAACTATTCTAGTACAGAATCACTTAATGCTATATGCTCTTTAGCTTGTCATACTTTATCATTTTTCTAGGTTTGTGTGGGTGACAGATAGATGCAAATACGGCACCTTTTCTGCCTCACTGAAACCAAAATAGATACCCGTCTAATTCGTAGACAGCACAGCGCTCTAAAATTACCTGTTGAGCTCTCATGCCACAGTTACTAAAATGAACAGAACCAAAAAATACACAAGGAAATCTTTCATAATATACCTGTTATAAATACACATAAGGGAGATAAACACAGGCTTAGCTTGTTTTTATTTCAGAATAAGTGTGCTCTAGTCCAATGCCCATGCTTAAGACATTAAATAGTATTCTCATGGGAGAATTTTGACTGGATTGTACATACATTAAAAATAGTTTTTTCATTAAGCATTTCTTCAAGACTCACCCTTTCCTACCCAAAAGCTACACTATAAAGTAATAGAAGATCCAAGGCCAGTTGTTGCATTTATAAACCTTGTGGGCACAAAATAACCACTCAGATGAAGACACACCTAACTGACCAGGTACTGACAGTCTACTCTGCCTATTTTCCACTGCAAAACTTCCCCCTACTCCCCCCCTCTTAAGTGTTCGAAACACTACAGAAAGCTCAGCCATGACACTAACGCTGTGCAAGCTAGATTCTCTTTTGGGAGCACAGTTTCCTTGTTTTGTCCTAGGCTCAGACCCACTGGGCCCAAATTTCACCAGACCCTCTCCCCCTTACCTCACTGTAGGAAATACTTGACACAGCGTAGGGATATAGGTGAAATTGAGATGGATGAAAGCGGGCCATAAACCACAATTCAGCTGATATCTGAGTTTAAGTTAGTACTTAACTGTTGGAGAAAGATACTGTTCTCATATTAGGCCTATCTTACACGTACACACAGGGTTATCTAAGAGGCTGGAGAAAGATTTTTAGTTTAAACAGACAAGTGAGTTTAACTGAACCTAAAGTAAAATCTTACATCTAACTTAAAGCGCATCACTTCCTCAATGCAGCCTTTATTACTTCAATTTTGATTCTTGTTTCTCTGCCCTATAAAAGACTCCTAACTATGCCAAAGAATTCCCCAAAAATACACACCTTCTGCAGCTGTTGTGGTTACAGGCAGCTGTGCATATAACACAGACTCATCTAACCTGTGCCAGCAAACAGGCTGGATCAATCCCCAGTTTCAGCATTTGGGACCACAAATCTGGCCTCCAGTCACATTTGCTGCCTTCACCTTTCCTCAGTATCCACCATCTGCTACAGATTTTAATTATCGGGAATCTTTTAACTGAATTAGCAGACTTTAGGCCAAACCTTCGGTGAATGCTTTTTTCTGCTAAAATTCAGCAAGTTCAGACATACAGGTTTTGCCACTCTTACTGTTCTTTCAGATGGACCTGCATGAATAGTTCTCTCCTTTTTCTACAAATTACCTGCATAGTTTATTTAGAACTACCACAAAATTCAATTATCCCAAAAGATCTTTCATCCATAGAACTATCCATCTTTGAACTCCTGCCACATTTTTGGAAGAAACTTTCTCCCCCTCATGCATATTAAACATTTGCCACAAAGGCAAGATTACCAAAATCTCTAGGTTGTCAGGAATCTTAAAATCCACACATCTGAGTGAAACGCTATGTAAAAAGACAAGCACATTTGAGGGGCATAAATAAGACAGTTCAATAAAATAGTGACAACGTGTACAAGTCTTTTCAGATTCTAAACCACAGCTTCTTTGATATTGTATGTTGCAGTCATAAAGGAAAGCTGTTATTAAAATTAAAATAATTATTTCAAAATAGTACAGAATGCCAGCTCTATCATCCATTAGGCCTCTTAAATAACTAGATAAAACAACATTAAAAATACACATCAGAAGCAAACTCAGGAAAATCAGTGTGGGTTTATCTTTAACTCAACAAGCATATCAGATCTCAGACATACCCAAACCACATAACAGAAAGCAATTCCAATCACGTTTTGTCTTTTAAAGACTTTCCACACAGTTTTACATAGGCATAAACAGGCTAAATGAGATCTTCCTTAAGAAAGCAAAGTAACTATTCATCTGTGTTTATGATGAATTTATATTTGACATCAGTGTGTTTATTGCATCATTCATTAGCTATATTACCCTAAATAAGGGCCTCTTACCTAAATCAGAAAGGCCTTGCAAGCACTTAATGTATATTGAGATAATTCAAGAGCTCTTCTGAATGAGCAACCTAATCTGATCTACATGTACTGTTCCTTTAGGACAGGCCCCATCTCAGTCCTCTTTGATCAGAGCTCTTCAGTGGAATCTAAAAGTGGGGAACATCTTCCCAAGTGTCAGAAAAATTCTCATTAAAATGTGAACTTTGGGCACACTTCTCTCACAGGGCTTTAATTTCTCACTGCACAACAACTGTTCCACATGTCATCTTATTTCAATTTTAAACCTTCCTAATTATCTTTTTATCTTGTTAAAGGGTGAAAATTCTTTAAATAGTGCTTTTCTTTGGAGATTTGTTTCCATCAGAGAGACTTTGTTAATATGTACAGTCTGATTTGCTGTCCTTTTGAATTCATCTAGGTCTAAAGCTATTCCTTTGCTACAATCAAGCAGGTAGGCTAACTATAAAATAACAAAATAATTCCAATAGTTTTCTTTCTTCTTTTCAAATCTTTAGCATTTAAAGCAGATTTTCCCTTACAGACCTCTTCCTTCTTTACATTTGCAATATCTCATTGAAGCTTTTCACCTACACCTGTACGTGCTACTTTCTTCAGCTTCTGTTTCACTATCAGACAATGCAGTTTTCTTGTTGAGAAAAGGAAGGAAACAACATTTAATATGCTCCATTATGAACACTAACAATGAACTGGTAGACTTAGTATGATCTATTCCATGAAGCTCAACACACATAGTTCCTAGTACTGAGAAATAATAGAAATTATAATTTGTCTTCAATCCATGACCTTCATCTTGATTTCCATAACACAAGTTTAAATCAGTACCTAGAGTTCAAACCCTGACAAGTGTGCATACAGAAACTGCATTTTAGCCAATACTAAAGCAGAGGTATCACAAAAAAAAAAAAAAAAAAAAAAAAAAAAAGATTTTCAGAGCTATGCAAACAGTGTCTTGAAACAGTTTTTTCTCAAGTTGATAAACGTTCAGTGGCAGCACAGACGTGGCAGCACAGACATAGCAGCATCACAGCTTTTGAAATACTAGCCTGGGACACAGTGTCAAATAAGTGAAATTCTTGTTCAGGTCACTTGTAATGTGTTTGCAGCCATTGAGGCACTTATTTTAACAGAAAGCTTAATAATATTGGCTAATACATCAGTTTTCATACATTATAGACACATACCCATTCAATTCCCTTACAGCTGGGTGGTTTTTCAGGGTGGATTCCCAAGGCTGGACAGGGAATGCACAGAGAGCCTGAAAGTTATAGAAAAGGGATTCTTCCCCAGATGGCAGAAGCCACAGTGGGCATCCTGAGGCAGGAAGGTCTAGGAAGCTGCGTCACCATATCCCACTATAAAATCAGGCACCTCACACAGCACACCAGACAGGACTAATGTCCCCATAATCTCCCTAGCAAATCCAAGTCTATTTCAAGCTACATTTACACAACTAAGATTAATTTACACAACTAAAAATCAACTTGGAAGAAATTCTCATCTAATCCCCAGATGGGCTAGTAACCACAACTGGGTAAGTAAACAGCGAAGGGAAATCTAGTGTTTGAAGCTCTTCTACTCTGCTGCACTTACTCTATGACCTAAGACAAATCTTTTCACCTCTTTCTGCACTTGCTTCCACTCCTTCAAGAGCAGAATTCACATGTTGTGAAATATAATTCATGTTTATAACACTGAATGGTATATAAGTAGTATAAAGTCATACATATGACTAGTTAGCTCTCCACCATGAGACCAGATGGTCAGTTATAATTACAAAATTAGTTTTATGTAAGACTGTGCTGACCTTGGAGCATATCACAAGCCTCAATACTGAGAAAATGCATGCTTTATAAGCTATACTAGATTCAGCAACACAAAGTAATAATTCAAACCGTTGCTGAAATTCTCAATACAAAAGTACTGGACAAATAAGCACTACAGTCTTAAATCTTGAGATAACCCCTCCATTCTCTGGAAGAAACTACCCACCAATTTGTCATCAAGCATTCTGGAAACTTTCTTTGCTTAGTACTACACTTGCACGAAACATCTAAATTGCTGAAAGTCAGCATTACACCACAATACAACTCTTTGCCTGGAAATTGGTAGACCTCGTGCTACGGGCCCTGGAAGCAACAGAGATGAATTTGTGTGTGATCTATTAACATTCATCCTTCACTCTGAAACTCTAGTGTCCAGTCCAATTTTATATTTATGAGCACTACTCCAAACAAGCAAAAGGCCTCCTGCTGCTTTCTGCAGAATGAAAGCATGTGTCTGACAGGAAGCAGAGAAAGCTGTTTCAGGATTATCCATTTGGCTCAAAGTTAAACAGGATTTCAAGATGAAAATGTAGGAGGTCTTTAAAACAACATAACACCTTCATGTTTTTTCAGGAGTATTTAAAATGAAAAGCCATAAATTTATATAAATTGTTAGCTAAAAAAGGCAAAAAAATATTTCAGTTTGAGGTCTTTGCTAACAGCAGCCTGGGTGAAAGACTACTCATTTCTTTAGAAGAAAGGACCTTCTTCAGAAGATCAGGATCTGGGTTAACAAAAGGTTAATATCTGTCATCTGACAGAGATCAGTATCTCCCCATTCCAGTGGCTAACGTTACAGGGGCTACAACACTTAAACCATAAGAAAGCCATAACCAATGTAATGTAATAGTTGTATTAGGCAGGCAGATCATTTTACATTGCTGGGTATTCTGAAAGACTCCATGAGGATTCCAGATGTAAATTCTTGGCGAAAAAGGAAATGATAGAAGTGTCTTGAAGATTTATTTTTACTTTCTGTTCAGCATAGTGAGCACATGGTAGAATAACGAGTCCATTCATTCATAATTGCAGCTGGTTTACACATCTTGCTGAAACACGTACATTAACAGGTTATACGGAGCTCTCTCTCCTGTTTCCAAAGTGTTACAATAATTATTCTTTGATTTGTGTGTTTGAAATGTATACATATATGCATAAACTCTTCTGAGCTCCTGTTACAGTTATCACTGTTACAACTCACGTCAATCACAAATCAAATGGCCTCATCAGTGGAAGGTAGGGATGCTGTACAGTTACTGACACATGAGTACACAGTTTACACTCTGATAGATTGTGGCAAGCCAAGGAACTAGGGTTCATTCCTGCACACTACACAGTGTGAACCTCTTCACCCATGTCAGCTGATAACGGCGCCTCATATGACATGGATACTTATATTACCACTGTAAGATTACTTCCAGTCATTCTGGAAATCTCATAAGCTAGCTGGTTCCTGTATACAAAAACTTTCATAGTATTGAAAGATACTATTTCAAACAAAGCAGAAAAAATACTGAGCAGTAAGAGAACACAAGATTTTAGGGAATAACAAAAGGATTTTTATTTTTTTTTTTTTTAAATCAAGTATTAAAACTCTTTGGATTAATTTCTTTCAATTCCATGGATTATTTTTCTTTCAAGTCTCACTTCCTCTCCTGTTCTTTCTCCTTCCTTGTCCTCCAAATCAGCAAGAGTTTCCTATAAAATGTTGTATTCCCTCCAGTTTTATAATCAATGCTTTATCAGCCTGATATGCTTACAAAGACATTCCATCTCTAACCACGTTGCTCCAAGATTCTTCTTTACATCTTTCTCAGTCCTGCTGACCTTTCCTACCCTAAGTTGCTTTGCCAACATATTTGTTTGGTTTTTATTAGTAACAATGATATCTCCATTCATGGGAACACCGCACCCCATTTCCCTTATTTCTTGCGATCTTTTCACACAGAGATCACTTCTATAAAAAAGTTCAACTGATGCTTTTTAAACTTGAGAGCCTACGACTAGTCACTTAAGCACAGGCATAAACATAAAAGGACCTGCCTAGTTTTCAGAAGTCCCAAGCCCTTCAGCCTCCATTGACTATAACACATATTTTGCCTTCTTCAGTTGCTCTAAAACAGAATCTACTATTTCCAAGGTAGGGAAGCTACTATTTCCAAAGCCTTGGTATAGACTCAGGTGCTTAACTAAATTGCAAACTGGATCAGATTGGTCAGCTTGGACTACTTTACTACAAAAATATTTTTATCAACCAAAGCATTTAAATATCACCCTAAAGCACCAATATATGTAGTTTCATGGTGGAAAAGATTAACAAAAGCAGCAGTAACCCCAGAATACCAAAATACCAACACTGAACAGGGTGAAAATAAGTTACTGAACTACCAGTGACCAGAGTGTGAAGCTCCAGATTAGTTTTCTTTCAACAGAATAACACTTCAAATCTGCACTTAGTTCCCATTTCAAAGTAACATTATTTTGCCTTTGATTTCTTTTTATGTTGCCACTGTAACCATAGCATAAAGCCTGACACATTAGGAATGACTGGTACTAAGTGGCAATGTGAAGAAATTTCCATAAGCTTACTCCAGGCATAAGTGCCTGGTACACAGCCCCCGTAGTTACATTCCCACAAAAATACTAAGAGAGGGACTCAAAAGGCTACAGAGGGGTTGAGGCTTTTTTGTTTGTTTGTTCTAATAGATATGTGTTTCTCAGGATAAGGGGGAGGGAGGGGGAAACATTGAGAAATTAATACAAGAGAAACTCTTGAATGCTGTAAGGGTAATTGGCAGCTTGATCTTAAAAGAAACCTTTTTTGCTATGCCTGATTTTACACAAACTGATTTGTTCTAAATACTCTAAGCACTTTAGATGTTCCCCCAAATTGTCCTCCACTTTCTTAAATAAACAAACAAATAAACAAAATAAAACCCTATGTGGGTTCTTTGGGGACCTTTCTCCAGTTTTAGCGCAACATGGGCGTCCTGAGCACCAGGCAGCACATCTCAACCTCCCGGTCACATCCTCAGCCAGAAAGGGAGGGAACATGTGCAGAAGGCAGTGTCCTCAGCTTCCCCTCTGTGTTCACAACTCTAATGATTAATTCCCTCAACATAAATGGATGTGACAGTATTCGTGCAAGTTGCCTCCAGTTCAAGGGGAAGGCAGGTAAAGGTGTACACTGATAAGTAGCAGAGCTCTTATATAGAGTACTAAACTGTTTATAATGATAGCATTGTGTTTGGTCTATGCTGACAAGGATTTTGCTGCATGGACTGCACCTAAGGTCTTTCCTTTTCAGGGAACAGTGAAACATTTCTTGGTGCTGTCTGTGCATTCGCTTTCCATACAAAAAAACCCCAAACAAACCACAACCACACAGCTGTGGATATTTCCCTATTCTTTCAGATAAAGAGATCTGCATTTTCACATTGTCATGCAAGCCACACCTCATGTACTGCTTGAAGTTTCTAATTTACCTGGTTGCTTGACTCTTTTTAGTTTAAGCAAAGTCATAAAGAATGTAATTGGGGTTTTTTTGTTGGGGGGTGGTGGTGGTGGTGTTTGTTTTGGTGTGTGGGAGGGTTGGTTTTGTTTTGGTGGTTTTTTGGTTTGCGGTTTGTTTTGGTTTTGTTTTTTTTTTTAACACAGAAATAAAAATTGTTCTTTTTTCCTGTGCCACTGAGTTTCCATATAGCTAGCCTCAAAGATTACCTACAGCAGGAAAAAATAATGTTTAATGTTATTTGACTAGAAAGGAACACAATGAAATGTTATTGACATCCCGACTTGCCCAGGAAAGGAAAAAAGAAGTAATTTAGAAGTCTCCACACAAAGTACATTGGCCCAACCTGCCACCGAAACACTGTACAATATACAGTACTGGTATATCCCAGCATATTTCTACCTTAGCCATGGATCATATATATAATTTTGTTTAGTCTACAGCTATGTACAGGTAACCACTGAACAAAATTCCTATCAGTGATGGATATAGACTGACATTCTCATTCATAAATGCTGCATCATTATTCTTGCTGGAACATAAAGTTTATTTTTACCCTATAATTTCTACCTAGCCAGAATGAGTTAAGAGGCTTGCACTGATAAAGCATACATGATACAAAATGAATTATAAGCATGTCAAAGTGGGAGAAAGAATTAGTGATGATGGCTGGATCTCAGAAGAGCTTCAGATTCAATTCACAAAACATCTTATTTGAACTTTATACAAAACTACATGAATATGGAAAAACTGGGGTGAACATAGAAACAGCATCTGTCAAAGTCTCTCAACCCCACTCTTAGCTTTACATCCAGGTGAGAAATACTAGGAATATTATTCTTTTAGGATTTTTGGATTTCTGCTTCTAGTCACTGCTGAAGTTGGGAATTGCAACTTAAGACCCAGAAAAAAGCAAAGGAAAGTTACAGAAACATTTTGGATTTGAGCTAGAGAAGCCATGTGTTAATTCATGCTCAACATAATCAAGTTTATTTACCTAAAACACATACTGTAGTATGCTATAGTCCCTACAAAGAATGAAAATCCAACTATAGATTGAGGGACTCATCACAGGGTTGGGGGCTTGGAGGAAATATGTTACAAGGCAAAAACCCCACCGAATCCACATTTTGGGATAATTAAGCTATTGTAGCTTTTCATATGGGTGAATGCTCTCGAGACAACTGATATGAGCTATTAGCTGAAGCAATGAAATATTTAGTTTACACAAATAGTAAATATCTTCTTTTACTATCAGATTTTTTTTCACAACTAAAGGCAAGGGGGGAGTACAAGAAATAAATTTGCCATGAAAAGCTGTTTTTCACCAATGTGAAATTCAAATTTTCTCAATATGGTGATTAAACAAAAAATTTATGATTTTGCCTGGAGGACGCATTTCTTTCACGATGTCATGACAAGCAAGATCTATTGAACGATTAGTAGATTTTGTGTGGAAAGGTAATTTTCCTGTGGATCGGAAATTAAAAAAACAGGAATACTTCATACATGTTTTCTTATATGAATAGTGATAACAGGAAACATGAAAAGTGAGGGGGTTTTGTTCCATGGTTTGGTTTTTGTTTGTTGTTTTGTTGGGGGGTGTTTATGGTTTTGTTGCTTTTTGTTGGGGGCGGGGGGTTGTTTTGTTTTAAGAGTTCTATATTCTTTACATATCACATTTAGGTTAAAAAAAAAAGACATCTATTATGCAAAACCTAAACTATTCTGCACGTGACATTGCATTAGGCAGGCTTTGAATTTTTTCCCTTGAAATCTAAAAGCTTGTGTGTTGCAGACACTAAAGCAATGAAACAAAATCTACAGAAGAAAATGGAATTATATAGCCTTAAGCATTATGGTATGTGGAGCCTGCATGCTGTTCTTTGTTAAACAAGTGCCATACTCCCTGTCTGTCAGGGCTCCCATTTTCAGCAATAGTTCAGCACTGCCTCTCTAAATGACACATAGCAAGGAAAATAAGGTTTTCAATGAAGCCTCACACAATTAAAATGGTAAATATTTCACAGACTATTCTGGTGTCTGCAGGAGGTAAAGCTTCACATGGAGCTAACTTATCCTCCACAGCCAAAGGAAATGAAGCAGTTTCAGCCATCAGATGGTATGCCTAAATACGTGCTCCAAAGAGATTGCACATGCTTTGCTTTTAATAAAAAAAAATAAATTAAAAAAAAAAGGAGAAGGGTGGGAGGGAGATGGGGAAGAGGCCAAATTACAAAGAAAGCAGTTCAATCTTGTAAGACATGCAGTAACTATGGGTCATAGTGTACAGCTGATTTTTCAGCAGAAGTCGTCTTTGATTTCTAAAGGGAGTTTAGCCTAAAAATTGATGAGACAATATGCCCTTACTAAAGCAGCCATGTTAGGAAAAAATCGTACCTGTTTAAGGTTTGCTCCTGCTCCCACTGAAGTCTGACAAAACCATCTATTGCAATAGAACAAGATCATCCCTTCAAGCCCCAATTTTTAAAAGCTCGTAGCCACAAAATTTGGCCCAGGGTGTCCTACCTTCTTAGCCCATTCCTGGGAAGGTGCACCTACTGAACTAGCCACAGGAGGGCTCCACCATTGCTCCCAGCACGCCGTTTCAGGCTACCCAGAACTCAGCACGAAAGGTAGGTGATGAGAATAGGAAACGACACAGTCACCTAGAAGGGTTGTTTAAACAACATGCAAAAGCCCCATTATAAAAGGGTTCAAAAGTTTTGCAATACTACACCTGCAGTTAATAACAGAAGCAACTTACTGAAGGATTTCATGTTACACTTACTGGTTCTTCAATTTTAAAACGCAGGAACAAGAAAAGATCAATGTCATTGCCTACCTTTTTGCTTTTGCAGGCAGTTATAGACAAGTAATGTATTTCACTTTTATAGATCATACGGGAGACTTTCATGTGTGCAGCACAAAGGCTGATGTCTGTAACAGCAAGTCTGCTTTGCACAGTTATTGCACACCATTTATATCAGAACAACACTTGAGTCTGTGCTCAGTCCAAGTCCCCCCTCTGTCCTCAGCTGCACACAAACATTGCACATTTTGTCCCATAAAGTCCAAGAACGGAAATAAAGACAAGATATGAAAAATACCGAGTCACAAGGGTGAGAGTGTGGCAGTGTGCTTGGAAAGTTAACATGACAGTACCATGTGCTAGAACTCAGCATCAAAAAAGTTCCAGACGCATAGTGCCTTCTCTGGAGGACAAAATAAGCCAAACCCATGTCTTTGATTTTTCCCAACCAATTTGCAAATTCACAGAATAGTTTTGTGTAAAAAAAAAAAAAACCAAAAAAACTCCAAACCACAAAACAAACAAACAAACAAAACCACCACACAACAAGGGAAGGGGGGGGCATGTCTCAAATGCTGACAGCATCAATAGCATTCTGAGATTGAAAGAGAGGGTTTGAAAACACCTGGTATAACAAGCATAGTTTACAGCCTAGGTATTTGGGATCCTCCCCCCAAAAAACTGTACAACCTTGGTTAACAACTATAATCTTAATCCAGGCCCCTTGTAAAAAGAACAAAAGCGATATTCCAATGCAATCCTTGAGGACACTCAGGCAACAGGACTCAAGTTTCTCCACTTTGCCAGCCCTGGTTTTCTACACCTTTTTGTACACACACTCAAAGTCAAGCATTTAGTTTTGTTCCAAAGAAAAGCAGCATTTTTCATAGTTTCTGCCAGAATGGCAAGGTCAGCAAGATTTCAATGAAGTGCAGCAGTAATTTAAAGAGTAAAAGCAGAATACACCATCACCTGAAAAGTGCTGATAATGATGGCAACTGAGCTAGAGAATCACTTGGAATATTTAATCTGGCTGCGGTACAGATTAATTAGATACTGTCTTTAAAGTGCTTTGAACATTAAAAGCACAAGATAAGTGTGTTATCTTCAGCCTCATCACCACTGCTATGCCTAATCCTGCCTAACGGTATAAGGCATCTTGTGAACTTCTGGTGTTACACTGGGCTGTTATAATGGAGAACCAGTTCCATACTTGCATGGCCTCCTGCAAAACCATTACCAGATTTCACACTGACCAATAGTTCAAGTAGGTTGAAGAGGTTAGAAAGACAGCAAGGTTGAGCTGCGGTACATTTTTCAATTGAATATTTAGCCAAACTGCTATATTACACAAAAAAAACCCTTTATCCACTTTTAACAAAGTGACTATTGTTGGATAGATATTTGCAAAAATGATCCACTGTTCATTCAGATCAGCCCAACAATTAGGACAATTCCTAATGTATTCTGGCTAAAAAATAAAATAGTACCTAAAAAAATTAATTTTTTTTTTTTTAAAATCACTAACAGTAATAGTAATTTTCACTTTCACCAAGCAATTAACAGCTCCCTTTGGCTTTATGAGATTTCACATACAAACATCGTAACTCCAAAAGCTGTTCAGGTAGATTAGAGGACACTGTGGTCCAACGACTGTTTAACACTTCCCGTTGAAAACCACTTCTACTGAAAGAGTGGGAGAGCAACATAGAGCAACCCTTTTACTTATCCATTGCTGTTTAGACAAAATTCAGACAACAGTATACTTCAGCAAGTGGTATCTCCAGTCTTCAATTAAGTCTTGAAAAAGCAGCTTTCACTGAAAGGGATAAGAAAAGAAAAAGATTCAGACATTCTGCTGTCTGACTGCACATTCAGTGACAGGGAAATGTGATAGAATTACACTCTATAGAAAATAAATGCATGGTTTTTCTTCAGTCAGAGACTATCATCTTTAGCTTCCACATGACTTCTAACTACATACTCCAAGATAACAGAAGCAAGGATAGGCAAACGTAACTCAGTTCTGTAGTACAACAGAATGTCTCAATACACAAGACAAGTATAGTACATGGACTGCCAGAGACTATGTGCCTTTCTATGCTGTTCTGAGAAACTAACAAACATTAAGCACTAGTAATAATCACATTCATCAAATATTCCACCAAGAAATTGGCCTGCAAAGTAAAACCAGAGAAAGTTTCCACCAAGACGCAATTTATAGCTTCTATTCTTAAACTTTATCCATGATCTGTAGTAAAACTAAGTAAAGAAATAGAGGAATACCATTGGATGTTAGAGAGTTGGAAGATTGCTGCACTCTTCAAATTCTCTGCAAATTATTACGCTGTTTGAAAATACACCCCTCAAGCTGTGGGGGTTTGGAGGAGTTACCTTGCCTTACCATAAGGAATGCAATACAGAGAGAGGTGCACTAAGAGAAGTAATATTCTCTGTCAGCAACAGAAAAGCTGGGGAATGGAAGCAATCATGGGGAAGGAGACGGAAAGTGTTAGAGTACCCCCAAGCACGCTACTTGTGCACAGTTAACACCTAGCAAATATTTGATCCACCACCTGTGGTAACAGGGAAAACACTCCTGAGGAACCTCACACAGTCCAGAAACAACTCCTAGGTATACATTTAAACAACTAGTGTATGAATCAAAAAAATGTATTTGTATCAATTTGACATCTTATCAATGATACAGAATTGACTTGCTTTTCTCAGACAAAAGAATAAACTTAACTTCTCAGTCCCATGGGTTTTTTTAACTCTTTTTGTTTGGTGTTTCCTTATAATAACAAACACTTAAGTAAAGAAACGACACAGCCACAATGAAAGATTATGAAGGGAATAGCACACTTTCAGTGGAGAAATAAAGTGCAGCAGTAGGGACACCCTAGATAGCATACAGGAGAAAGAATAAGGAATCACAAAGTTCTTCAGTCCTGTCATAAAAGCTTTCAGGCATTCCCTTATTTTATAAATAACTTCACATAGGGATACACAGGCCTTCACTAATTCAACCTCCTGTTCAAAAGACAGTATCCTACAGCAAAGCTCCATGACATAAGACCCACTGAGAGAATGCACAATAACTCAGAATTTCATTTGGTTTCTATCCAGACAAACTGAGGAAAGTAGCTTTTAGATTCAGATAAATTACAATTCTCCAAGTCATCACAGAAAAATTCTGCAGCCTTTTCCAAGAATCCACTTTGCAACTATCCTACAAAACATGCTAGAGATTTACCATTGGATTTTATATGCTCTGCCTTTTCTTAAGGTACCTCATTTTATTCATTGTCTTAGAGCTGAGGGAGCATGTGGGTGCAGTACCTCATCCCTTCTGAGCAAAAAGCCGCCCAAAATTACTGATTTCACAAGGTAGGTAGTTCACCTGAATATCCACCTCAAAATCCACGGTAGATGCCTAAATATAAAAGCCTTTACATTAGATGACTGGCAAGTCTTCCATTTCAAAACACAGGGAGTTTTCAATGGAACACCAGCAACATGGTTTTGGCACTGTTGGAGCAGTACAACTCTTTAAGATTTACCACCAGCTTTTACATAGGTCTTTCATATAAACATAGTGTTCTGCACATAAATTGAGAGAGACTTCAATAGAAATGTTTGCATTTCAACAGAAGTCTCCTTTGTGAGTGATCTAGCTTGTCTCCAGGATCAAAGAGACTTACATTAACATCTCCTGGCTTGCAGAAGAAAAGACACACAAAACCCACCCAGAACTGAAAGTTTTGTGAACTGCAGAAAAACAGCCAGGGGAAGGAAGAGGAAACAGAATGGATAAACCAGATCATCTCCCAGAATTAGGACAGAATACAGATACAGACTAGCCTGGCAAACTGAACGTTTATAGGAAGTGCTGATATGTCACCATGTTGCTGAAACTAGAGAAACTACATAGGAAGCAATTAGTTACTGTAGTACCTCCCTACTTAAAATCATTATTCAAGGCTATATTATAATATGCAGTTGGTCATACTAATTCAGCATATAACTGTTGGCATGAAAAATACCATTTATTCAATCTCAACTTCAAAAATCAAATTGAGTGGAGAGAAATACAGTTCTTTCCTTGACCCATTCTTCATTTATACTCCAATACTATGCCCAACATGCAGCTTTATTACACATATCATATGAGCACCCTCCATAATTAAAGCTTTATTTGAACCTCCCCCCTCCTTCCACATCACTCTTGGTTAGATCAAAACAGTAGAGACAAAAATTGAAACATGCCTGGGGTGCAGAAGGAGAGAAGAGAGACTATTTAATGAAGTAGGCTAATGGTGGTGGGGAGGAAGGGGCTTGATTTTCACATCTCAGGACTGTTGAGCCTGCAAATATTACTGAAAACACATCTGGGAACAAAGCTCTGCTTTAAGTAAGTTCACCCATGAGTGTTGCTAAGCAATGGAGAACAGGCAAGGGAGAGGGAGAGTGCCTGACTTTAGGATTAGAAGGATAGATAGCAGATAAAAAAAGTAAGGCTTCTACATAGCCTTATTTATATGAGCTTTCAAGTTCTTTGTTTTTATTGCCTCTTCCAAACTATTTGGACCACGATTAATCAGATCTGGTTCAGTATCTATACCAATACATACCCAGCACACAGAGAGTTGTGCTGCATCCTGGAGCACTGACACAAGCAGTTATGCACCAGAACTGTCAACATCTGCCTCTGGATTAAACAGGTAAGAACCAGAGAAACTGTCCTGATGCAACTATTATAGAATTTGCTGTCTATATTTTAGAGAAATACTGCAGACACTTGCTTTTATGTAACTTAAACTATGTACGGTATGGAAAATAGAATGCTTGTGATAGCTACAGCTTGTTTTAACTCTGTTCTTATGGTAGTAGTTACAGAAAGGTGTGGTATTTTATCAGATAAGATAGATAAATGCCGTATCTTCACCTGACTTAAGCTTTTCTGTCCACTGTCTACTTGCATCTTCATATTGTAACCGTTTCTTGTTCTGCTTTAGTAAGAGTACTTCCAATCTTTAGGAAAGCAACTACACATTTTCAACTGTAGACAAATACATTGCCTCTCATATTACTTCACAGCAGAAAACATTTGTTACCTTGTTCAGCTAAATACCTCCATAAACCATAGCATGTACATTTGTAAAGCATGCATTGTTGGAACAGTAAATTGAATTCTTTGTTTCATTTTTATATGGCAGCAGTCTTTTTAGAAAAAAAAAATCATCATAAATACTCTGGAATGCTCATCTCTCTTTACTCTGAATTATATTCTATATGCTAAGGCATTTGAAGCCTTCCAGGTCATTTCATAGGCATTAAACTTTTACTGTATACCTGTCTTACCATTTGCTAATAACTCATCTGGAAAGAGAGTGACATTTGTTGCTGAGTAACAGATGTCTGCATACACAGCATGAAATAGTAGCATTTCTCAGCCTGAGATCCTAGATTATGATTAACTACCTAGTCAGTATTCTAGTTACTGATATTACGAAGGCCTTTCCCAAAATACAGGATATTCTAAATATATCACTTCTGCAGCACTCCAGCAGTGTTCCCTGTGCATGGGATGCATTTCCTTGACAGGCAAATGACATTAAACAGTCTGAACAACAGACACTAACCAAGATTTAGTCTTTTCATCACATTTTTATTTTGTACACCTTCAATTAATATTTTAGAAAGCAGAGACTCTGAACCAAATATTTTAAGCTGAAAGAAGCTTGGACAATGTACGAAGGCAAGTTAAGCCACATGCTGAAGCAACAACCTACAAGCTTTCCGTTGAAAGGTGATAAATGAATTGCTGAGATCGCAAAGTTTCCCATGCCTAACATTAAATAGGTCACCTCTTGTACTATATTTTATTTACAAACACAGTCAGCAGCAAATCAATGGGCTTTTACAGCTGAACAGACACAACTATTTTTCATCCTCCAAGAAATCATACAGGCAGTCCACTACAAAGTGATCAAGTGGAAATATAAACTAGGATGGAAGAAAGATCCTGTGGATAACCATGTTATCAGTTTCGTATAGCAAACCTCTTGAAAGGGATGACATGTAGAAAGTGTACAGAGATAACATCATGTTGCATTGCCTAATTGACCTATATTTTTTTCCTTTTGCTTTTTGTTAATGAAAAGCAAGGAAGGAAAGAAGAAGAAATCTTTCCTATCAGCAGCAGCAGGGGTTGCTGCAGGAAGATGATAATTCCCTCCTGCTACTCTGCTGACAACAACCAAGCTTCACAGGAGGAACAAGACATTTTAATCATGGAATTGAAAAACACAGCAGTTTCTAAAGCTTCAACTCACCTTGGTTGATTTACATTAATTTAGGATCAACTGGCTTACGGTGGAATTATGTTATGTACAGAAGATAACAGAGGAGGAAGAATTCAGTGTAATTGCTAGTTTGTCTGTGCATAAGAGGCAGGGTGTCTATGTAAGTAAACACTTTCAAAGCATCCCAGATAAGCAGGGACCACTGAATTCCTTAAAAGCACAGTGCAAACTTCAGGGCTCCCTAATTTCATACTAAGAGTTTTGTAAATGCTGTACTTGAAAATACACAGAATTAAATGGAAAAGGTGAAAAATATTAACAACTGGCAAGTCAGGGTCCAATCCAATGTCCGCTGAAGTCATCAGAAAGCCTGTGACAGAGGCCTAGAGGTCTTGGCTCTGGCTCTTTAAACAGATTATCATTATAACAAAGGCACCCTGTAAGGGGCTGCTAAGATAAATGCAAAAATGCAAAAACGCAAAAAAAATTTGTGTCAAAGACAGTCAAGCACCCCCAAAATTAAAAATCTGAGCACACAGCAGCTTACAGGCAGCAGCTTTGGGCATGTGGCACAACATCTGTTACAAAAACACTAGAAAGCAGACCTGCGGCAAACTGGACCACTGCCAGCTCTCAAGATTCCCCCCCTCCCCACCCAATGAGGCTGTCAAGTAAATGGACAGATGGCAGCCGATGCACTCGCAGGATAGTTAGCTCAGTTAACAATCAACTATGCTAAATTATTTCAGATTCACTCTGCACCAGGCATTGTATTTTCTATTGAATCATTAACACTATGTCCTAATAGGAATATAGTTTGGTATTAAGAAACCAGCAGATACTATATTTTACAAGACAGTTTCTCTGGAACAATTTGTCAAGGAACATTAGATCTGCCTTCATGAATAAAGTCAGAGTCTGCCAAGTTTATCAGGCTGGTTTGTTCATAATTTTAATTCTACAGTATTAGAAGAACAGGGATGGAAACAAGCATTAAGATGCAGGTCAGTTAATAGCACATGCTGCTCTCACAGATGCACTCAGCTGAAAGAGCAGAGTAGATGTTAACAGCACACAGGATACCATATCACAGTGGCTCTTCTGCCTTACCCTGCTGTTCTGCCTGCCTGGTGTGGAACATCGTGCTGAGCTCTCCTGGACAGGACAGCTATCACAGGCAACCCTCTGGGTGACACGCTTGTCATCCCGAGCATACAGTTCTGAGGATTCAATCCTGGAAAACTAATATTTCTTGGTTTTTAATGGATGCAATATGTAAACAAAGTTTGGCCCTCATACCTCAAGGGGGCAAATAATTCAGTACTGAACACTAGTAAATAGCATACAGGTAGACTTTTGGCCCCAGCATTACAAGATACACCTTTTAATTTTTCCTCTTTACGATTATGTCTTTAGCAGCATGTTTGTAGACTTAGTGACAGTGTTACTCAATTGATTTGCTTTTCCATAAAGTAGCAGGGCAAGAATAATCTTTGGGGAAAAAAAAAAAAATGTTGTTTTATCTTAAAATTCTCCCCCCCCCGCTTTGTTTCTGTTGCATATCCATGTTATCCATCCACCCAAAATCCCATGCAGACGAACAGCTTGTCAAAGAGGTAACTACAATCCAAGAAGTTATTTATCACATATTTGGCTCCCACAACCATTTTATTCATCATTGTTTCACCCAGTAAGTGCCCTGAGAAAATACAGACCACCACCCCTTTTCTGCCCGCATTAGAGAAATCCTTTAACAGGAAGGAAAAAGAAATAAGAAAAACAAGTGGAAAAGCAGAGAAGGAGTAGGAGATAACCAAAATCAGCTCTCCTGAAGGAGGTGGCAGTTGCGCCATGGATCCGAGTGAAGCCAGCACCTCACACTTATCTGTTATAGCTCAGTTGTAAAGAGTAGGACTGAAGAAAATAGAAAAGTGTAGAGCATTTCCAATGGGCAATCAACAAATTAGTGGTCTACACAGTCAGGTAACCGCCTACTGCAGACCAGCAAGTTACCTGATTGGCACTGTGAAAGACTTGCACTTTGGACTCAAACATTGAGCTCTCCAGAAGCACCATCCTTATACTACTTTCAGTGCTGAACCAAGAGAGGTTGACCTGCATTGTGTCTTACAATGATGTGGAAAACTGACAGCAGTGAACCTGCCTATGGTCAGTCTATGAACATTACTAGATCTTCTGTTAGCTTTCCCTTTCTGCTACGATACTGGTTTTCTTTAGAGATGTTTATGGGGCATCACCATAGTTATACTAGGAAAACCAGCAGTAGCAGGCAAGAACTTATATGCCTTGCTTTTCTAATTCAGACATGGAAAGGTGTCACAAGAATTTCAGGAGAACGGGAGCAAGAACTCTGCCATTTCACTGAGCTCCTTAGCAGCCTGCTCTGTGGTGCTTTCTTCTCTTGAAAAGGAGTCTGAATGTTGTGACTACTAGTGTGTGATCACCAGAGCAGGGGAGTCAGAGATGCAATTTAAAAAAAAAAGTGCAAACCTGTCAAAAACAGAGGCAAGAAAGCAACCTCATTTTCTGGCTCAACTTTATGAAAATCTGATTAGACCTTAGTGAAATTTAATCTTTGCCTTCCAGACCTTCTGAGAGAGAAGAAAAAAAAAAAAAAAAATCTTCTGAGGTCATAAAGTCCTAAGAGAGGAGAGACACCACTCAACTATGGGAAAACAGCTGGCAAAACAACTGCTTTTCTTGCACTAATCACCTGGTAAGTCTGCAAACAACGCCATTAAAAAGTGAATTATAGAAAAGCTACACACCACTATTTTCAACAAAGTCAAAAATACAACTTTATCAGATAGAAAGTCATAAAATAATATGAAAAAGACAGGACAAATTAGCTATAACAATAATAAGGAATACCAGACATTCAGAAGATAGTATTCGTTTGTAATGCTAAGACAGTCATAGAGACAGAAAATTTGGTTCCCAGTGGTCCTGCAGGGGTAACTTATTTCTCTGTTTTGTTCCTACTACAGTTTTACAGCAAAAACAAGCCTAGCAGATATGTATTTTTTATATTATCAGCCCCTCCCCAGAACAATTCTGCTTCAAAACCACCCATTAGGCTGGAATTGGCAAAATCCAAGTTCCAGTCTTGTTTTTCAGCCACAGGGTCCACAATTCCCTCTTCTTACCTGTCTCCTGGTAATCTCTGTCCTACGTTGTGTCATCAGAGAAACACAAAAGAGAATTTTTTGGCTTTCCTCAAAACTTTTTTACTTTCATGGACAGATAATGCATGGTATCATATTATTAGTCTAAAAAGAGGCAACTACAGAGTGCTGCTTTCTGGGTGTGATTAGTCATTTGCAGATCAACAGAAAGCTTTTACTGGGGGGGAAGGGCTGTTTGCGGGGTTTTATTCCCATCTGCCAGCTCAGCAGCAGTGATGGTACCAAATGAAGTCTTTCTGCTCATTCAGCATCTGTGGTCTAATATTTGCCAAGAGTTTGATCATGACCTCTTGATTTGTGCCTACAGTACCCAGGATTCCCAGGTGGTCTCACAGCCAAATATTAGCCTAGTTTAGGATTGCTGAGCTTACAGAATCAGTCCGCCATAGACTATGTTTTGTTGATACAGTGTATACTAGCAAAACCTAGAACACTGATATGTCTTAGATTCTTCCAATACTCTGCTTACAGTCCAATAAGATTAGGTTTGGCAGCTTTGAGGAAAGCAAGCAAGCAATTCTTATCAAAATACAGCAATCCTGGAAATAAAAAAAGGGAGAAACAAAGATGAACAGGTGTAAAATTGTATTTGTAATTTTCTCCTCTAGTTATCTAATATGCCAGCCATCCCAGACCAACTCATTTTTACCTTATGTCATGCTGGGCAAAGTGAAACATCCAGAAAACATAAGAGAAATATAATTTTAGGGCCAATCCTAATTATGGATGTGCGGGTCTAAAATAATTGTAGATGATGTGCATATAAAGTAAGGTTAAAAACTAGAGGTTGGTATATATATCATCTAGGAGTTCAATTTAATTTTTATATGCAATTTCCCCCATATCCTTATTGTTGTCTATAGAATCCTCCACTTAATTCCACAATTCATACAAACATGCAACAAAACCCATGGTTATGTTGCATATGGTTACATAGCAGAACGTGGAATAAAGTACACTGATTAAAACCATCATATTATGCAATTAAAACCACTAATATTGCAATCACAATACTTGTAAAATGCAGCTATGCAGAAAGCTAGAAAGTTGGAATTAATATGACAGCCTGATCTCTTATTGTACAGATGTACAATAATTCTTAATCTGTTCTTGCCTGGGCAGGTAAAAGGTTGTGTCCCATTCAAGATTAATTTGAAGGAACACATGTTCCTTGTGAGTGATGTCATGTCTAGTAATATACATAAATTAACTCATGTCAGCATTGGCCACGTTGTGTCATGATTTTTTTAGGTACAGGATGTACTAATTTTTGACTGAGGCTACTATAGATTGTCTATGGATTTTACAATCTCTGTAAAGAAAGATTATGTACTTGTATAAAGCACCAGGTAATATGTAAATTGTTTTTTTGACGGGTTGTTTCTTTGTTTGGGTGATTTGATCTTTGCCAACTAAGTGGGCTAAGAGAAGTCATATGGTATGAACAGATTATATTCTGTTTGGGCATCTACAACATTAACACAGAGTGGTTATCACAAAGACTCCATAATAGCTACCTACTCTGAGCTTATCGCCTTGAGGAAACAGCACTGTCTCCAACACCAAAAACAAAATAACATCACCTTAAACATGCAAAATCCAAGGTCTCAGCTTTAAGTGTCCTTTGATCTTTCATAACAGAAGGAAGTGTAAACCAAGATCAAGTTTGTTAAGTACAGATCAAAGTACAGTCTAGTTCCTTCCTTTCCAACAGCAATTAAAAATTGGAGGTAAGTTTCTAGAGAAAATTGTTTTTCTATTTATAGGTTATTTTTGCAATCATAGAATGTGCTATTCTAATTTAAAAAAAGAAAACCAGCTTCTGGACACTATGACCTGTATTTCTCCAAGCTCTAACTTGGAAATTGTTCTTCTTCCGCTGACATTAGGGTGTGTGTTAATTGGGAGCATGGACATGTAGCACTCATATTAAGAGTTAACAAAGTTGTTGCAGTAATACAGCAAAACTTAGAAGTCTAAGCATTATTTTTAAATGTATCTTACCCACAAAAGACACCCTTCCAACTGATTCAGCTTTTACTGAGATATTGGTGGTACAGGTTATCTGAAAAGTCATTAACTATTAAAAAAACAAAACAAAACAAAAAAACCCCGATTTCTCCAACCTTGGAAACACCTTAGAAATTGTCTTCTGTTCCTAGCACCATGTGAATTCATAACTTAAGTGCACTGCCGAACAAAAAAACTATAGTGCACTTGGATTTCACTTTTAGAAGTGGTTTAGTAACTTTTTATACTCAAAGAATTGTAATTCTTTACAACAGTGGCAGCTTGAAACACATTATAGTGCCTAATTCTTTTGAAACTTAATTGTAGAATGCTCTTAATATGGCCTTTACAATAAAACACAATCCAAGTACCATAAAAACCTTACAGCTTCTTCCACAATTAAATTCCTTCAATGAAAAGCAGTATCTTGTAGTTTTGCAAGTCAAAGCAGCAGCTGTATATGCTAAAGCACTACTCAGTGTAAGCAGATGCCATTAATGATTGAGACTTCTACGACTGAACTTTTTTTTCCAAATATGAGCCAATATGAAACCAAGGTAACTGTGAATGACATGCTTTTGTGTGTATTCATACAAATATATCAGTCTCGAAAGAGGACAAATATTTTCATTACAAGTTTGATCATTCTCACAGCAGTCAGCAGGAGGTTTGACATACTGTTCCTACTGTTATCAGTAGCACAGGATTGGCTTCTTGTAAGGCATCGCCACCCTTAGCATCCATCACACTAAGTCAGCTCACCTAAAACTTAACACAACCTAAAGAAGATTTTATTTCTTAAAAGATCAGTTGACAGACAAGTGATAACAGCTAAAAATTCAGACTACCTTCTTTATTAAAACTAACACAGGCCTGCCTCTTCAAATTAACACTTTCACTCCCTCTTCTCTAGATCTTCCCCAAGACCCTTTGCTACATTCCAGTACCACCAGACCCCACATATCAATGGCTGTATTGTGTCCAGGGCCCATCTTTTTACAGCTGGTTTCAAAACCACAAGACAGAATGGCATTTATCCGTACAGATGTTCAGCTATCTATCATTATCATATTATATTCAGCTCTCTCCTTAGATTTGTCAGTGCTTCTCAGTATAGAGTTGGGTTTTTTTAAAAAATATTTTCAAAGCTACAGCCAATACAGACACATTTCCCTACGTTCTCAAATTAGTCGCATAATGCTGCTGCCCTTTTGTAAAGATAGATCACACTGGCACTTCAGAAATGGCTGCAGTTTCCAAGTGATGACAGAATTTCACATCCCCGCCCTATTCCCACCAAGTGCCAGGATCCTTTCCAATGCCTGCAGCAATGCTTTGAAGTAGGTGCAATTGCGGCAAATGCAAAAGATTAAAGGATTCTGGAGTTCATGGAGAGAGGTGCAGAGCTCACTATCACCAACAAGATTCAACTAAACATTTTAATTTTTTATTTAAAGAATTTCATTATGAGAAGAGTTACACCATAATACCTTTCCCTAGGATATATTTTACATAACTATATTGCCTGTGACTAAATCCTTAGATGCATATAAATGGACATACATTCAGCCTTCCACCATCGTCCTCTGAGATAGTGCAGGATCTCACTCACAAACAGCATACCAAGAACTGAAATGTTGAAATATGTTCAAAATAGACAGCAATATTACCTCAACTTTTTTCTTTTTTAAGCAGCTTTCACACAGAATGTTTGAAGGAGAAGTTTCATATTTAAAACATCCTCCTACAGGGGGAAGCTGCAATATTTCTCTGATAGACATTTTCCTTTTAGTTAGGCATTTCACTTATTCAGTATCCTGTCAGTTTAGAAACTAGGAGTCAGGGCTTTCAAAAAGCAACTGATGACACAAGGCCCAACCATTGTTTGTCCCTCCAAAGGTGGCTTACCAAGCACTATTACTTTTAAAGCAAGGATATTTTTTTATTACTATTTTCTTTATTAATTATTCAAATCACAACTGTTAACCAAGTCAAAATTGAAGACTCAAGCAATGAAGGTTTCCACATCACTAGCCATTTCTGAATATCCTGGCGTGTGTACTGCTAGCAAAATTGCATACTTACACGGTAACATGAAATCTGTTCACTAAGACATATAGACATCTGCTTCTAGAGGGTGCGGTATAACACAGGGTCCAGCAGATTTAAGTCTAATTTATAGTAATATGCAATAGAAGACTCCCTGAAACTTTCTGATGAGTATACAAAAGTTGCAAATAAAGTAGAGCAGTTGCACTGATTTTCATTTCAGTTGTTTACAGATAAGGATGACAGATGTAGAAACAGCACCAGTCTTAGATTAAAGGCCTCAAATAGTGCTGAGAAGCAGAAGCCTCTTCTGTTACTCTGCTACTTCTATTTAACTCTGGGTCTGTCTGCCCAAACCTCATCCTCCAGCTTGAGCTCCAGCCTCTTCCTTTGCCTGATGGCACATCTTGCCATCCCCAATCAGGACCTCAAATTCATATCCCTTTCTTCCAGTCCTAATACCACACAGCCCTATACTCCCAGCCCACCACAAAGTCTTTCATCTCCTGCCTATCCATGCTCCTTCCTTACCCTCTTTCCTGACTCTGCAGATCCCAACATTGCCTTAGGTGATGCAGAACACACAGCTGAGCAAACAGCAGCAGTGTCTTCAGGCAGTAACATGTTGGAGATATCCACAATAGTTGAGCTATCATAACTGTAGCAAGCTGCTTCTACATGAGGTCCTGAGCTCTGTGATCCACAGTTCCCATGAATCAGCATAGAAGGCACGTGAAGTGCACTGGAACTCTTCCACCTTCTGGCTGGCCCCAATGAATGCTAGTCAAACTGCTACTACTGATGCTCTTTCATTTTAGAATTAATGCAAATTCTCTGACTACATTTAACAAAGGTTGAATTTCGATTTTTGCCAATGAAAGACCAGCACTACTGGGATGAAGCTGTTTGCAGATCTTAGTTTCTCCTCCTGGACCTGCTATGCACTTTTACCATAAGGTATTTTGTCCTATTTCTTGTATTTGTCCCTCTACATCCCCCATTCTAGACAGAACTGCTGAAACACTTTACATGGGCATGACCAACTTCAGTGTCCTCATATAAGACCTCTTCTTATTGAGCTGTTTCCCATTGCTTTGTTAATATTTAAGAAAAAGATCAGGAGTGGGAAAAGGAGGAAACACACAAGTGAAGGAGTGTTGGTTGTATAGTTTGAACACCTACAACTGCTGCAAGGTAAAGAACACAGTAAAACTAGTAGAAATATTTGTAAAGGTAAGTTTAAAGGCCTAACACATAAACAGTACTCTGTGAGTTACAGCACTTTATGCTTAACAGAGTCAGCATGGGAGCCCTAAGGCTACAGTAAAGTTAACAAGCATGAACAACAGAATTGCCAACACCAGGACACAGTTTATATGTATCCTGTGCACATGCTTTTTCAGATGTAACTAATTTTTTCTGAAGATAAATAGGAGTACTAATGAAAATATTAGCCTGTGGCACTGGGTTAGCTAGGTATCACGCACAATGAGAAAGCACAACAAAATTAAGAACTTTTAAAAATATATTAGCAGTAACAGCAATATTTAGCTTCTTGCTGTTTTGCCTTACATTTCAGCGAGGCCTAATGAGGTCATTAGACTTATTTAATTATTTAAAACTTCTTTACTCGTGTAGAGCATTCCAGGCATTTCTAAGAGGGTTGGTGCCAAGAGACTTGCATTTTGGTCCATCTTCTTTCCAAGCTGGATGGCCATTTGCTCTCCCCTAACTGCTATACCACATAGCCATGCTAGGGTGGAATGCTGCCTAGACTGATATAGCCTCAGACCCCCTCTGGGCTTAAGAGTTAAATTTATCATTTTTCACCAATACAATAGTATCTATAAGCCCCAAGGAGTGAACAGCTAGCACTCTGTTTAATCTAGTCTACCCCTGACTCTTTCTTTTTGGACAAACTTTAATAACCCAGAGGTGTGAAGAGATGAAAGCAATACAGCAAAAGCCAACAACTCAAAATACAAGATAACTCTGGTGACTTCTAAGTTTCCTTGGCCAGTCCTCAAAGGCTCTTGCAGAGACCAGGACCCCTTATCTGATGGAATTCAACATCAGTAACTTCAAAGTCATGCTCTGCAGGCATGATGGCGAAATCAATCCAACCATGATGCACAGTGATTAGATCAGCTATTGCCACTCAGAAAAGAAATGTGTGGATGGTCCTGTGGAAGTGTCAGCTTGGTGATCATCAACAAAGGAAAAATGAATCAAACAGAGGAGCAATCCCCCAAGAAGCAGAGAATGAAATATAAAACACCTTCATGTGTCTGCCACTACAAACCTATGGTGGCATCCAAGTTTTGTTTTGCTTTTTTAAACTGTGTTCAGTTCTGCTTCTAATCCCAAAAGAGCACTAGGGACAAGAAAATTCTAGAAAAAAGGGTGATTATAGACACAAAATGTCACCAACACTGGAAGAGACTAGAACTATGATACTCTCTCAGACTGGGGGAAAAAAGGTGATTTAGATGGGAATATAGTATCACAACACAGTCCTAGAGTTTTTAACTCTCCTCAGTGCTAGAACACATCTTCAAAGCACAACTCAGAAGACCTGATTTAGAGCCAGGTTGCCATTGGCAGATCCTTAATTCACAGTCCCCAGTCAAAAGGTCATTTGAATTTGCACACAGCGGGAGGAAAAAAAAAAAAATTGTACAGTATTTTCACCACCACCACCTCCTCAGCCAGAGGACAGGACCAAACCGGGCTGATTCAGTGTTTCTGCCAGATGGTGTGTGCCAAGAGGCTCCCACAGAGCGCTGGCTAGAATCTAAAGCTGCCCTAAAGATAACATGCAATCTGAAATTGGAGATTGTGCAAAGATGCCACCTGCTCCCCCTTGCAATGTAAGTAAGCCTCTGGATGGGAGCCAGTCCCAGGGGCAGAGAGTATTGCTGATTGTTCACACATACACACATATGAGATTGAATGTGTTTTTTCCTAGTGCAGATTTTTATTCCAGAAAACATAGGGGTGTTTGGTATTTTCCCACTCCCCCCTCTGTAGATGCAATATAGTCTGGAGAGAAGAAAGAGGATGAGAAAAATCTATACCTTCTTAAAAATTCTCTTTAAATGATTTTAACTCTCTCCACTGCCTTAAGCAGCAGATTCAAGTCAAGATGAACATGTGTTATCATACTTTCAAACAATTCTCATTGAGACGAGGCTTACAAATACAGTCCAGAAGGAACACAATCAATATTTCCCTATAACATGGCCTGTCCCATTCTGCAAGGCTTTTCATGCAGAGTCCCCCTCCCTCTTTGAGTCCCTTCACTCTTTGAAATTTAAAACTAGTAATTATTGCCAGAAACTGTTCCACAATTTTCACCAAATAGGAAACCTGGCCTTCCAACCCCACAAGTTCCCAATACAAGCAGCCATGTTCTCCCCTCTACATCTCTAGTGCAATACCAAACCCCATATTTTAACCCAGCACTTTTCTGTATGATTGTCTTTGGGCATGGTGAACATAGCCTTTCTTGAGGCCTTTGTATCAGAAAAATATAGAGACCAAAGCCAATGTCCACTGGTGTAAGAGAGATGGCCATGAGCGAACACACATACCACCAGAACCAAACTGTTATTGAACTGAAAGCCCTCCTCTTTTATAGAAGAAAGAGAGGAGCGTGTGAGCATGGTAATTATTACCTGACAGATCTAGTTCACAGGAGAATCAGCTCAGACTCAGAGAATTGCAACATACTAGTCTGAAGAAAATAGAAAGTAAATGCTTCAAATACTGGTATGAAATTTGATAATCCAGATACCAAGCAGTGCTTTGATAGAAGGATAGCCTAAAGGTCACTTGAAATCACCACTCCACTGCTCCAGGACTGGTCCTGTGGACCAAACCTCAGCATAACTTTGGTTGCTCCCTGAGGCATCCTGCACCATACACCTAGATTTTGTATGTTTGACCTCCTCCAGGAAATAGCAGCTGCCCTGCCTTGGAAGACAACAGGCTATTAAGGTTTCTGTAAGCCGTTACATTTAATAAATTTGAGTCTTTGTTTTGGTTTGGGGGGATTGGGGGGGGGGGGGCAGGGGAGCACACATGTAGATCATAGGAGCAGTGTGTCAGCTTGTACCCTTCTGGCTGACAGTCTCCCAAGTTGCAGATCTCGGGGAAGAAGCACTGAAGTGTCTGTCATATGGTTTTCCTTCTGCAGCTTCCTACCCCATTAACATGCTCTGCAAAGGTCTAGTGTTTGAACAGGAGAAAGCATCACCTCTTGAATCTTCGCACCACTCACTCTTGCTTTGACAGTTCTTGATTATAAACTACTGTGTAAAAATCAGATGCATTTGCCTGCCTGCATGGCAGAGTGAAGGTATTTAGCAGATACATGGTATAACCTTTCAGAGTTATATCCAGCAATTGAACTGCAGAAAAATATTCTGTTGTCACTTTCAGCCGAAAGTATGAGACAATCATTTTAACAGGCTCAAACCTACTTATTACTGCAGAAGATACAGAAAATAGGCATATCTGGAAGACAGCAAGAGCCAACAATACAAAAATACAAACTCCTGACATGGAGGACAGCTGTGCAAAACAAAATTAGCAATGCTTTCACTGGTCAGAGCACACACTGAAATGATAACTAGGAACCCAGAATGATATTATTATGCTTTTGTTACATGACCTTGTCAGAACTTCACTTGGCTAGAGAGAGTCCTGTAGTTTTGTTCTTTCATTTCACCCATAGAGCCAAGCATCACTTAGATACATTTATTTTCCCAGCATGTCATTGTAGGAAGTTGTAATTTTATTCAATACATGAAGTCGTTCATCTGTTCTCAAAAAAGAGTCTCTATCCAAACTTGTCCATTGTGCATCTAACAGTAAGTAAAATCATTTCATTATCAACCATTCAGACCATATCTTTGTTAGAAAATTGTAATGAATAGCACATTTGTATTACAGGCTTCCCTATGTTCTAAGCTATGTTTTGACCACAATATCCACACTCAAAAACCTTCCTGTCTACGCTTGCAAGTGCTACAATTGTTACAGTGTGGAGTGAAATTCCTATTTTGATTTCAAGCAGAATTTCTAAACATACACACTTGCAGCATAAGTCCTGCTGAAATACTGGGAGACAGAGCTATGAGGGCCTATACATTTGCTCTTACTGTATCCGCATACCCTATGCTACTTTCAGCTTACCTGGTTAATAGCTATGTCTTCCTCCTATGAAAGCTGCTGTATTGTCTACGTAAATCAATGCATGCCACTTCCCCATCATGCTTCCAGTTGCCCAAGGAGCAATCTAGAACTATAGCTAAACTTACCATTCCCCTGTATTTGTTACAGAAGTCCAGCACAGTGTTTGAAATGCACTAGAATGAAAACATCTAAGAGGGGTTGGTAGAAGGGTCAATTATGACTAAAAGAGCACAGAGGACAACTGCTACAGATGCAGCACTTATCACTGAAGTTTAAAGAGCTCAAACTGTTCTCAGCACCACAGCCAGTACCACGTCCTGCCAAACAGGCCACCAAGAACTGCACCCAAGCAAACAAACAGTATCATTTGCATGACCCTGCGATGGGCTCTTGCAGCAAAGCAGCTAATGGTATCCTGGGCTGCATTAGACAAAGTGTTGCCAGCAGGCTGAGGGAGGCAAAAACTTCCCTTCTACTCAGCCCTGCAAAGAGAGCAGAGCCAGACTCTTTTCAGTGGTGCCCAGTGACAGGACAAGAGGTATTGCGCACAAACTGAAACGCAGGAAGTTGCATCTGAACATCAGCAAACACTTTTTCACTGTGAGGGTGACCAAGCACTGGCACAGGTTGCCCAGGGAGTTGTTGTGGACTCTCTATCTTTGGAGATATTCAAAAGCCATCTAGACATGGTCCTGGGCAACTGGCTCTGGGTGGCCCTGCTTGAGCAGGGGGCTTGGGCCAGAGGACCTCTGGAGGTCCCTTCCAACCTCAACCATTTTCTCATTTCTAGGCCATAATCAGCAAGTTCAGCAATGGCAATGTGATACAGGAAGAGACCTCCTTTACTATCTCTTTGGCCTTGCAAGTGTATGTGCTGCCTAACAATATAATTAAACCTTCTCCTGCTAAACACCATATGGTCAGGCCACATTGTGAGCCACTGCATGATAATGTAAGTTATCGGAAGGAATAAAGCAGAAGGTCATGTCCAAAGGTCAACTTCTATTTGCTACCACCTGCCTTTCTCAGCAGGTGCTCATGGCCCTGCTTTTTCCTCAGCAAACACCCGCAGAACAGTGAACAGCTTTTATAGTCTTCAAATATTCACACATACCTCGCAGCAAATGAATTCTGGGAACCAAAAGTACCATCGCAGGCTTGAGCGGGGTTTGGGCAGCCTGTTCTTTCAAAGGCAAACATCCAGTCACACTGAGCACATTCACCAGCCATTAAAAATATATATAAACCAATTGCCTTTCCAACCAGTCTACCAACAGATTAGACCATGACACTCCTGGGTTGACATCTCCCAGGTAACAACAGCAAGTTCTGAATTTCCAGAGGATCCCTGACCCTTACCAGGAAAAAACAGCCTCACACACAGAATTTCCATATCCACTGTGCCAATACCAGCATGTGATCCCAGACATGTGTCACTGACTACATACCTGCTTCAAGAGTAGAAATCTAAACTGTGACTTTTACCAAGTGCCTTCATTCTGCCAGGAATTAATCTCTCCCTCAAGACCTCCTGACATTTCCATGGATCAGAAACTGTTACTGAAATGCTTTCAGTCATCACTCTTCTCCGTATTTGCATCGTGAATCCAACACCAGTGCAGCTGCAAGTGGGAACTGTTCATCTGATAGAGGATTCCTGCCTTGCTCCCAGCTGGAATTGACCAAAGCAAGGAGCAGACAGAGCTGAACTCATTCATGAGTCCCCAGGACCCTTCTCCAGAGTCATGATGGGCAAGGGAATCCTTACACCAACCTAGTATAGAAATCATGGTGCTATTAAGATCCTTGAAGAACACATACAAAGAATTCAGCACCTAGTAATTGTAGCCATATTGCCATGCATACACAGACATCAGTCAGGCAGCTCTCCACTTGGAGATCTGCAGTTGTGCTTTGTGGGCTTCAACTCACACACAGGGAGCCTGAAAACTAGTGCAGATGCCTTAAACCACCATATTGAAAAGGAAAGTTTCCAGCTTCATTCCAAGATGATACTTTTCTGATAGATTTTTACCTCATGTATACTGAAAGCTTTTGCTCTCCTGGAGATTTTTTATTATTATTATTCTTACCTATTTCGCTTAGGTGCACAGAAGTACTTTAAATACATCTGCTCCTTTAACAGTTTGCTTAAGTGGATGCTATTGCAATGAATTATCTTTCTTTAGCCACAGCTGCCTCCCAATGGATTTCTTCTGTTTCTTAGAGGGAATTTAACTGCAGTCTCTCCAGTCCAACAGAACTGACAAACTAGTTTAGTGAGGCTCCATGCTGGGCGACTCCTAGAACCTCCTATTCTTTACAAACAGCATTTCTTTTAAAAAGGTGCAGAGAGTTTGTTTCCATATGCTTACGATTTCTCAATACTGCTGTTCTTACAAACTAGTAAATGAATGCCTCCAGCTAGCAGTAACATTTCTATCAATGTAACAGCCCAGCCCACAGGGATCTAATTTACTGAAACTGGTTAAGTGCTACACAAACATCATCTAGAGAGATTAATTGGCTGTTAAAGTTTGATTGCTTTGCAATCCCTTGGTGATGGTTGGAAAATGAAAAAGTGATCTTTTGTCATTACGTAAATACCTTAAGGTACAGTATATATGCATGGCTTTGTTTACATTTTCTAAACACAGCAAGTCTTCAGTGGGAAGGAGAGCCATGACCCATTTATTTATACTGAAGTTTTTTTAGTATATTCATTATGGATGACATTTTCCTGAAGTTTATTTAGAAGTAAAGTCTTCCCAGGCTGTAATTAATCCAAATTAAAACACATTTGTGCTGATCATTAAAGCAATTTGTTGCAGACAAGTTTCCATTTGATCATTTCCCAAAGTCTTTATTACTGTATTCTAAATCTTCCATTTCCTAAGTGCAACTTTTCATTTCTCCTAAAAAAAAATACCACAAGTCAGATACCCCTGCTCCTGGAATTTTTCCACTCAGAGGTTCCCTGAAGTTATAGGGGAATTTGGTATCACTCTTCTATTACTTAGTTTTCTCCATTTCTGGTTTGTGAAACCCTTGTTTAACCAACAGTTTTATAACCCTAGTTTTCTCAGGGGGGAGAGCCCTAATCAAATGAGAGGAAGTTTACAGAATAGCTCAAAGCTCTGTTCACAGACCATGCTACAAGACTATGTGAGGAATCAGAACTGGAGACACCAGCCAAACGAGCTGTCAGTGCGATCGTTTCATATAACTTCAGCAAATAAAAATAGCCGATTTACACAGTGCAATCCCATGGATACAAGGAACTACTTTTCCTTAACAAACTGTCATCATTTTTTTCACAAGCTACCTCATCGACAACACTTTTATCTACAATGCCCACTGAAACCTACAGGCATGCCCAAAGGGATAGATGTCCCTCATTATTGTTAGTATCAATGTTGAGGATGATCCAGTAAGGATCAGAAATATGTAGGCAATGGAGTAAGAATGAGTGCTATAAAGATCAGAATGGAATTACTGAAATCGCTATTAACAACGTGAATAAGAAAAGCAACACATTGTCTTTCAGATTCAGGGGAATCTGAAGCCCTTCCATATAGTAGGAAAAAGCCTCTTCCTTCTTAGGCTCAGAAAAAACTGATCAGGAATCAGGAGACAACAATAGGAAACCCCTCAGCACATCGCATTAAATTTCTCTTCCACTGATATGTGACTAAACATCCATAATAGTTCAGCATCTGGGTTGCGTGCGAAGCTGTAACACAGAGAGGGTGGGGGAAAAAGTAAGAACCTTACCACAGATTTCATATAAAACAGTTCTAAAATAAACTTTCCAAGGCAGGGCACGAAGAATTTAAACAATTTGCAGATAGCAATACATTTGTAGTCTGGATATAGGAACAAAAACCCAACAAATACTCAGCTATATGGTGTGTGTGCCAGCCCATTTACTGAGGAATTTGCACGGTTCTGAAATAAGAAAATCTGAATAAACCATCTCCTCCAGTTGGGGTGTGGGGCAGGGGGTAGGTGTTAATCTGTAGTGAAGTCCCCAGCTGGTACAGGAAAATAGGTAATGGCCTTTTGGGAAAAATAATGGAAAAACATTATTCTATTCATTAGCAGCTGCTCTAAAGTTACCAATGCAAAACAAAGTGCTCAGATACCATGGTGATGAGCATGTTGTAAAAACAAAGAAAGAGCGCCAGCTTATACAGTAAAAGGTTCTAACAGAACCATCCATCAAATGGGCACAGACATAGTTTGCCCAAAAAAAGCCACCAACACAACCCCAGTAAAGGCACCTCTCAGCACAGGACATGCCTAGCTAGGTCCTTTGGAGTGTCTTATCTGCCTTGTTGATCACAGTTTTGAACTTGCCTTTGGCCATTGCATTAGAACTTGGAAAAAAAAAAAAAAACAAACAAACAGTTTGAAGTTTGGAAACCAAGTTTTCCCAAGCTAGATGCGAGTATTAACTCTGCAGTTCTTTGCAAAAGCTGGTGTACTGACAGACACATACTTTCCCCTTCCCACCTACTTTCTCCTCCACCACTGTTCTGCGACACCTGGAGAGCCACGCACCTACCCAGGAGCACTTAATCTGAGAGATGCCACTTGCATCCAAAAGATTACCACTGGATTTGGTAAGTGAGAAATGCTGGAGGCCAAGATTAGCAGGGGAAGAGGCAATACACCATTTGGAGCCATTAATTACCATCTACCAAACAGGTCTTTTGCAACACTGGCTGGGCAACTGCATCCGAAGCCTAAATTTGCACACTGCACTATGGGTGAACACACCAAACCCTACTTTGAATTATTTAAAACTAGCATACAGCTGGCTTGGGTTATGTTTGTGTAAAATAGCCTACTCAAAACCTCAGATTGCTTCTCCTGTTGAGCTTATGTTCCCTCACTCATTGCTGTATTTAAATGAAATGGTTTCAAAGTAGGCACCTATATCACTTTGGAAAAAACATACACTTTAAAAGAAGTAATAAAACTGTCTCCTTTCTAGAGTGAAAAGGATCCTAATTGCCTTACGCTTACCAACACCTCCAAGATTTATGGTGCCAGTTGGATTCATCTCCCTCATATCCCATTAAGAGTGGCTATTTCCTGTCAAAGACACACTGAGCAGACCCTGTGCTCACGCTCTAACCAGCAGATAACGAGAATGGCAGCTCCCTTATTTACACTGCAGTCCTCCGGCAGTAACACTGTTTGCCTTCTTTACTGCAGCTGTGCATGTTGGGGTCAGCACTTCCAGAATTTTTATGTTCACTTGAAAGTGTCTTTCCTGGGCAGCAGGCTCTGGCATCTCATCCATTATATACAATGTTTTAAACTGTCTGTTAGGCTCCACACACCACCCCACCCCCCCCCCCCCCGGCTTCCTAACTGACTGCGTTTTGCAATTTATGAGCAGAAACTTAGATAGAGGGGATTCAGATCATTTAAGCGCAGTGAAGGAGGCCTCATTATTTGTTGTGCCTTTCCATCAATTTCTACCCTTGAAATTCTTACTTTGTATAGCATTGTCAGAGGCAATTATGGTGCATGTGTAAAGCCTGGATTCCACCACAGATCCTAAGATCTCACACTACAGTCCCTTCATAACCTGTAAGGCTTATTGATGGTTCCAATTTCCTTCCCAAATTTGGCCCCAAGACATTTTTTCCCCAAGTATATTGGGTTGTTTGGGGGGGGGGGGGCGGGGGGTGGTGTTGTTGTTTTGTGGGTTGTTTTGTTTTGGTTTTGCTTTTTTTTTTTTTAAAGGGAACAAATACCATATTTTCTTAACATCTTTAAAGATTTTAAACATATTCAAGACAGGATTTTTGTTGTCTGGCTTCTATGCAGAACAGCAAGACACTGATGGCAAGAGAGCTCCAGTAGTTTGCAATACCCAGCATCATCTCCATGCAGCTTTCCTCAGAGCTTTCACGATTCTGGCTTTTCATACTCCTTTGCAGCCTGCCAGTGGGACTGGTTTCTACTTCAGCAGGTAAACAGTTAATCATATGACATTTTTTTCCAAATGTTTTCTCATTTGGGCCATTAAAATTCACTTAAACTTTAAAACAGCTTCTAAGACTTTCCACATGAATGACATCAAACAGCGCAGTCTAAAGTTTTCCAGTATGTTACTTGACCCTCTCAAATGAAGGCGTTGTATGTTAGTCACATTCTAGACCTCAGGAATCTCTTAGACTGAGCATTTTTATTATTTTTTGTTTGTTTTAAAGTCTGCTTAAAACTTTTAATCTCCATTTCCCCATGCAATATTGGTAGATAGCAGTTATGCTTGCCACGTATTACTTAACCATTTCTACTATCTTGAAACAATTCCTGTGTTGTTTTCTGGTAAAAACAAATCTGAATGATGATTAAAAGACATCTTTGCATTTCTAGCATATAGTTACTGCACCTGCAAATCTTTCATTGTAAATCTGCATTATTTTCTTATATTTTTCAGTCGTTGCTTTCTCACTGAAGGAGTTACTAGACTGCCTTCCGCTACATTTTGGGCTTCTAAATCCAAAGTATTGAGAGAGAAAGTTATTCTACTTCCATAGGTAGCCCAGTGAAGGACTCCCTCAGTCCCTCAGTCTAATAGCATCCACTGCTTATTTATTTGTTATAGCAGTGATCAAACTGAAACCATACACTGGATACTTTTTCCAGTTATGCTATAGAAGAATTTTTCCTTAAGAAGTTTAGTTTATTTTATAAGGTTGAAAAAAATAAATCATTCAAGTTGGACATCACAAGACCTTAGGAATATTTACTCTCATAGATCCTAACTTGGCATACTACTTTTCTTCTATGATTTTTAGCCTAATGCCTGCATTCATACTATCACAGCCATATGAAACTTGAAATATCAACCCTGTGCTCACTCCAACTATTTATCATTTAATACACACAATATATAGCACATATAAATGTGAAAGATCTTAATAGCCTTCCAGCCCTTTGTACTGAAAATTAAGGAAAAAAAAAAAAAGAAAAACACACACCATACTTGCCATTTTTCCACTTAGCTATACTATCTTTAGATCTCTTCTGGCAAAGGAAGACTTGCCCACTTTTTAAAGCAATGGAGGATTTAAATTATGAGAGACTAATTTTTAAGCTCTCTACTGAAGTGAAAGAACAACACAGCTACATGGTGTTAGAGAAGATTAAGAAAGTAATATATTAAGCAAAACACTACACAGAGTCTCCATATTCAGTGTTATTAAGAGCAGCACAGAAGGATAAATTACACCATTTTACCCTGGAGATAGAGAAGGTGTGGGAGAGAAGGGCTGAACAAGGCTATTAACACACACATTTTCTCTATTTATTTCTACATTTCTCAACACAACACAGACCCACTGAGTAGTCTGAGTTTTGCCACAGTACCATAGAAAGGAATTACGCTCTGTACATATCAAGGAGTCCTGCGGAGCAGCATTTGCACAACATAACACTATATCAGAGCACTTATGTCAAAGTGTTAGTAAAGGAACAAATAAGTTTTGTTTCAATAGAGATAACGACAAAACATATCATCCCCAGTTCTTTCCCACCCAATTCTCCTTAGGACTTTTCAAGCAAGAACAGTAACCTCATTCACTTATGCCAGAATAAGTACAGAGAGTGTTGGTGCAGCCCATTTTGTTCATTTTTTCTTATTAAATTCTGACATATAAAGACCAAACCCAAACAAAATATGCACAATACTCCACAATGTCAGTCATTGAGGACCTGACTTCCCCTAGTAAGCATCTATATCTAAATATGGTGAAATGTTAAACAATCGATCAACATCGCCAACACGTCAACTGCCTGAAGAAAGGACTTCCTTCCATTTTCATGTGAAACCCCCCCCCCCCCCCGCAACTGAAATTTGGGGTAAAGGCATTCTGAGGTTGATCCTTTGCAGAACAAACTTTCAAGATATCAGACACTTCAAATTAACTAAATTTGAATATTCCTATAAACATTTCAAAACAAGCCTTCTAAACATAGCCCTGACAGCAGTGCTAGGATTATAATTCTAACAGCATCTGGAGATGCTGATCAATTCCTAAAACAAACAGCCCTGGCACTGTCTTTGCATCCCTGCAAGCAGTAAGTATTCGTCTCTTAGCACAGCCTCAGTATTACACCATTTCTTGTCAGTCCTGAAGGGATTGCTCTAATATACTCAACACTATTTGTGTGGCACGTACATGAGTACAGAGCACTAATGCAGACTTCCAGGTAATTTGATCTGTGCCTTTAATTGTCTTGTTTTCACTAGACAGTTGCAAATGTCTGACTAGTAATATAATGTCTAATTTATTCATATCAACTTTACTGAATACCACAACTCTACTGATGTGTCACTCTGGAGGATCCATGGCTCCATTAGCCCAAGGTACTTTTCAACTGTCTATTTACTGCACCAATGTTAAAAAAAAAAAAAAAAAAAGAGAGAGAAAGAAAAAAAAAAAACAACCAGAAGAAAAAAACCCTAACAAATCCAAGAGCTCTCAAGAGACAGATTAATGAGACTGAACTTAACATCAGTTGTAGACCATACAGTAAAGGCCTCCCCTCAAGTGATTGCTGTAATTTCTTCAAGGAGAGTATAAATAGCATTTGAATCTATTTAAAATAAGGTTAATTCAACCAGAATGTCTGACTACAATTTCTTTCCCTTCCCTTAGCAATTTAAAAAAATACCCCAAACTCTGAAATGCATCAAAAGTTTTGAAGATCAGTTGGTTCAAGACATTTGTTCATGTCTCAGTTTACAAAGGAAGACTTTGCATCATTTGCACTAGTATGGTAATATTATAAGGGCATATTAATGTTGCCTTTAAAATTCTCAATACTTGAATATCACAGCCCTTTCAAATTACATAAAGAACAACTTGGCATGAAATTAATGTGGATGTGGGGTTTTGGTTATTTTTAACAAGTATTTTAAGCACTTTTTTCTCTCCTACCATGCAGCAAGAACTAAGAACATTTCAGTCAAAGTTTAAAAAAGCCATCTGACTGAAAATTGGAAGTGGTTAACATTCCAATGCAATTTTAACTGCCACGTGAATATCTAATTGGGCAATCTCTTGCCTTAATGGACTGTTTCAAAGTGCTCTGTCCTCAAAGCTAATGACTGATTCAGTACTGCATCAGCCCACTTTTACAGTAGGACTAACTCAGATTACAGTTCTTAGCATTTTTAATTCTTACAATCTTTTAATGAGTTCCTTTAGAAAGTTTAACCATTTACCAGTTTCCTATAAGTAGATATTTCTCACATATTACCGGGGGGGTGGGGGGGTGGGGGGGTAGTGTTTTAAGACCCTGTTAAAGCATTAGGTGTTATGAAAGCCAAATAACATTTAGGTAAAACAATTTCTCCCCACCACCACTTTTTTTTTTTTAAAGTACTCAGGCAGGTGACTGCTAGTTAAATACCACAAAAAATGGTCATGATACTACACAAACTGTAGCATACCCCATAAATTTCACTGCATTGTAATATGCAAAAGTGATGGGTATATTTTAAATTTCACATAATCCCGTTATATAGCAACACAGAATACAAACAACTGTATAATTTCCAAAGACAGGCTCCTGGCATATAAAAAAAAGTTATCTCCTTACTAATAAATTAAACAAATTTCATTATGAAACAAAAAAGAGATTGCTTTCTGCCAAGATTAGGCATAAATTTATGAGCTCAGAGTAACGAAAAAAATGGTATCCATTCAGAAGGAAGGTCTTTGCACACACAAGATACCTCCATTCTTTTTCATTATCAGCCTTCTGTTCTGGTCTCCTCATGAAGATCTGCAGTTTCTTGCCATCTTTGGTTCACAAATGCACCTTGCTTTTATAAATAAGGAATACACATGGACTCAATTGATGTCAGTGAGAGTTCATCACCTAGCTTTGAATCTGACCCATTGATATTTTTGAAGAATACCAAGCACAGTGGACACATCCAGCAGTCCTTCACATCTAAAGTAGCACGTTGTTGGGGGAAGGCAGTCAGTAGGTCAGCTAAGGTCAGTAATGACCTTTAAATGAAGGCTACAGGGAAGAGAGAACCAGTACCAGGATTTGGGTTGGCTAGAGGCACACAAGAACCTAAATAACTGCTCAGTAACCACACCTAAGCATTCAGCATTAACACAAGATCATTCTGTTCATTGCTTTGCTGAACCAGATCTATAGTCTGCCTGTCATGCTAAAAATGTGTAGAGACGCCTGTGAATATACACAGGTTAAGATCAAACCGTGTATTCTCTACAGATTCAAACTTAATTATCTTCTATAGAAGTGTTGTGGTCCAAAACAAATGAGAAAGAACATTAATTTTTCTTAATGGCTTTGTCATGACTCTAGAAAAAGCTTCGTCTCTCATAAAGACATTTCATATTCTATTAAGTGACCCAGCCTATTCATGACATACATTTAAAAATTTATTAAATGCTGCCAACAGTAGTGCAATAGAAGGTAAAAGGAGAAAGACTGACAGTTAGCGCAAGTCTAACCAGATTGAAAACACTACAAGATTTAGTCTGTGCTGAAGTTTAAGAGGGAGTACAAAGCTTTGTTTTCTTAAAAGGGTTTTTAATTGTCGTTTGTCTTCTGGGTTTAGGAATTGGGGTCAAAAGTGGAATTATCTGTTTGTTCTGAGCCATAACAGTGTATTCTTGCTTAAACTTTTCCTGGGGAATACTGAATAAAGTTCACTTAAAAACAACCTTTGTTATATTCACTTAGATACTCTCATACCTGCACCAAAACAAGTTTTGTGTTTCTTACATATCTGCCAGCTTCACCTGAACTCAGGCTACGCCTGCTGGTTCCAACATCACAAACCCAGATCAATGGCAGCAGAGCCCATGAAAAGAGATGCCGTCATGAACAAGTTAATAGGCATGGACAAAGCATCTGCAAGCAACATATACCCCAAGCTTCAGTGGTTTGCTTTTTGTTTGCACTAGTACTTGTATTTTTACTATGTGGCAAAAATATCTAGAGGCATTGGTTGGAGGGTTTTTAATCTATGATTTGTTTAACTTCAAAACAATAAATAAAAAATAAAAATCAATTAGAGCAGCCAGAAAGAGAGCAAGCTGCTTTTGTTGGCTGCAAATGAAGGAGTCTAATATATCCTTTCATAAACAAACCTCCTCTGTACTAAGGTTTCTTGTAAGAACAGGCAAGCTTCAAAAGAGGTTCAGAGGTTTGGTTTAAGATAGGAACCCAGAAGTTCAGAAAATTCGGTTGTCTGCAAAGCAGAGCTGGAAGTCTCCAGAGAACAGCTTGAGTAAGACTTTCTGGTACTTACCATGTTTGGTCAAGCATGACTAGTACTGTAAAAACAACCTCTCAGGGTGCTTTTCAGGAAACTAGACATTTTCTGCTGAACCAGCCAGAAGCCATTAATTTCAATACACAAAATGATGAAAAGAGAAGTTGGCTGCCCTCAAAGGTAAACAGGGGTCAAGGTGGAGCTTGGCAAGCAGCTATTTTTTAGTTAAAGCAGCACCCTAAAAAAAAAAAAAAAAAGTTGTTTCATGCAAAACTGCTCAAATTAAAAGAAATAATTTACATAAAGAGTTTATAAACTATTCTGTTCATCTTCCAGGAATAATCCAGTAGATGAGTTTATTGGCAGGAACATTAGCAGATCAGAACACTTTTAGGGAAAACCAAAAAATATTATTTGTATGTCTAATAAAAATGAAACCATAATATTCAGTTTCAATCTGACCAACTAACTGTATATATATATATGTCCAAATAAGAGACCTACAAGTCTCTGTAGATTTTATTTGGCATGAAACAAATTGCAAGTTATCCACTGTCAGCAAGGAGAAGATGAGGTTAAAACTCAGTAAATAAGTCATTTCCTGCAGATTCTTCTCTGGATGTTGGTAAGCTTACCTGAATTGGTTTGCTATTCCTTGAGCCACAGTGCTACATCTTTTGCAACTGTAACAGCCTCCGTGTTTAGACACTCAGAAGAGGGGCTGGGTATACATATTGCAATGGAAAAGCAACAAACAACATCTTCTTTCAAACATACATTTATGATGTTACAGGTAAACAAGAGCTTTGACTGACAAACCTCCTTCACAGACCTCAATTAGTAATCCACTGAATCAGTACAGGTGCTCAAAACTAGCATTTGCAGGCCACCGGCTTTTGAATGTATAGATGGAGTTAATAAAACTACCAGGACTGGGGCAATGAGAACAGTTTTCCTCCTCTTTCCTTCCCACCCTCCAGACAATCCCATTTTAATTGCTGCCTAACCCTACATACATCTTTGCTCCTCTCCCAGTGCTCTTAGTTTTTTCTTTTCCAGTCCTTTTTAGCCCCAAGGCAAGACAGAGAAGGCGAGGACTGTCAGAGAAAGGGAAGCAAGAGTGGGAAGGAATGCCCTTGCCCTGCAGCCTGGGACTGAGCAAAACAGGTTTTCAGAAATTCCCTGCTTTCTCATCTCAGGCAATGCCAGAGCAAATAGCTAGGGAAAGCAGTCACCTGAACCCACGGCCAGACAGCCCCTTACACACCCCACCGGCCTCTGCTTGCCAGTAGATGTGATAAAACATGTTCCTAGCTCTAAGGGATCCCCAACTGTCAAATTTTACACATCGGCCTTCCAAAAAAATGAGATGTAAACAATTACAGGTGTTACTCATTATACAGTCCTAAGAATCAGCTGCTTATGATGCCACTGGCTTGCTGATAAACACAGCAAGGGGGCTGGAGGTGGATTTTAATTGCCTCACCCAAAAGATACCTATCTACCACCTTTATGGAGCACAGGCTGATCAGAGGAATCTGTCTATACCTATGGCCCACAGAAGCTTTAGAATGATGCAAATCAAAATGTCCTTGCCTTAGAAAAACATTAAAAATAGATACTTTGCTTGCACTTAGAAATAAGAGGCATGTTTTGACCCAGACAAGCCCAGGCTAGATTGCCCCTGACCTTGACTAATCTTTTCTTGGCATGTTTTTTGTGTGCATCATCTCCCTAGAGCACAGCCCATAAAGAACTTCCAGTTGCTAATGCAGCTCTTCTTTCCCAAACATGCCCAGATGAAGAGCTGGAATCTAGATTTTCCATGAAACTTATTGTCAGAAGGCCTTTAAGGGCAAGGGAAGCTAGAGAATTGAAGCCAAGATATTTAGAGGAAAAGTCAGGGGAGCAAAGAGAAGAGGGTAAAATTGAAAGATATGGGTGCTAAAGGAGAATGGGTAAGTTCCCAGAAGGGAGACTAGACAAGAAAAAGAGTGGTAATGCTAAGAAGAATAGGAAAGAAAACAAGAAAGCAACAGTATAGGAATCACCTCCCAGGAGACGCCCTGCATCCTAGGAGTAAGTCAATAAGAGTTTCTCCTGGAAAAAAGGGTGCTGTGGCTCCATCATGCAGCAATATTTGCTTCTGGCTCTGCACCTTCCTGACCTACCCTACAAGAGCACCTGGAATCATTGGTTGGAAGGGCTCTATAAGTATTTCAGCCCTTGGTATTTATCATTTAGTCTTTTTTTGCAAAATCTAAATCTATTAGATGTGACTGAACATGTATCCCTTAAACTGTCACAGTGACGTGTGCCCAAAGAAGTGCCTGTCACACAACAGGACGCAGCAGCATTTAGGTCACTCAGGTCAGTCAATCAACAAGGAAGAAGTAGATACACAAGTCCTCTAGTGCCATCAGAAGGGTGTAATAAGCTGCCCTAGCCAAAAACCCTCATCCTATAGTTCATCAGATAAGTTAATTCTCATTCATACAGCAGCTTTTATCCTATGATCCCAAAACCATTTTATAGGCCATACATCCAGCATCATTTACTGTCCTGGTTTCAGCTGGGATAGAGTTAACTGTCTTCCTAGTAGCTGGTACAGTGCTATGTTTTGAGTTCAGTATGAGAAGAATGTTGATAACACTGACGTCTTCAGTTGCTGCTCAGTAGTGTTTAGACTAAAGTCAAGGATTTTTCAGCTTCTCATGCCCAGCCAGCGAGAAAGCTGGAGGGGCACAAGAAGTTGGCACAGGACACAGCCAGGGCACCTGACCCAAACTGGCCAACGGGGTATTCCGTACCATGTGACGTCCCATCCAGTATAGGAACTGGGAAGTGGGGGCAGGGATTCGCTGCTCGGGGGACTGGCTGGGTGTCGGTCGGCGGGTGGTGAGCAATTGCACTGCGCATCATTTGTACATTCCAATCCTTTTATTATTACTGTTGTCATTTTATTAGTGTTATCATTACCATTATTAGCTTCTTCTTTTCTGTTCTATTAAACCATTCTTATCTCAACCCACGGGTTTTGCTTCTTTTCCCGATTTTCTCCCCCATCCCACTGGGTGGGGGGGGGAGTGAGTGAGCAGCTGCGTGGTGTTTAGTTGCTGGCTGGGGTTAAACCACGACATTTACATATTCATACATACTCTCCAATGGATGCAGCCACACCAAAGTCAGAAGTGATATTCCATTTTCACCAAGAGGTGAAGATGTGAGGCATTTTCTTAAGTCAGATTCCCTCTGCTAATCAGAGAAATACTACATGCTAAATGATAGAAATTTTCTTATACTGGAATAAGATCCTAATTATTGCTTAATTTTGCCAGTTCCTATGAATCACCAGGAAAAGATTAAAGCAAAAGTAAATACTGGTTCCTTGTCCTATTTACAGTAATCATCTCAAACAATAAAGTAACTTGAGTCGCTCACATTATTTAAAAGGTATATATGGTTATATTTTTCTCATTAAGTTTGCAGAGAACTCCCTGCAAACAAGTGTTAGTCTGAAGAACTGCTGAAGTCTAAGCAGCAGCTGTGCCCATCCTACCAATACAATGCAATTTTTTCTGAAAATTCATATGCAAGCTGTTCCCAGTGCTAGGCATGAGTAGGGTGGCAGTGGAGAGCTAAAAGTATTTCAGAGAAACAGCAGACTAAGCCTTACATAGATCAACGGCCTTACATTTATCAGCAGCTAAAGATTTTCACAGTGGTAAATAAGTGAAAAACTCCACCACCCCCCACTCCTCCTTCAAAACACGCTTCTCTTGATGAAAACTGGCTACTAAATTAGTTTTCCAGGAGAATCTAAGTATCTAGAGCAAAAAACACTATACTACATCCTTCTGGCATTCCTTTCATCCCAGAGGATACTACACATATCATTTAAATCAAATACTTAAGTGTTTTCACTTTTTTAAATGTCCAGATGTTTGAGTGCTACTATCACTGGTTAGAAGAAAACAGAGCCAGAGAAGCAGGATGAATAGCATGAGGATGAGTGGGCACCATTTCAAAAAGTCTGTGCTTTAAATCTGTTAGTATTCAAGAGGTTTAAGTACCATGATGCTCAATTCACTTTATCACAATAACTTCAATAGCCTGTTCTGCCACTAAGTCAGATAAACAAGGGCATGAGCATTTTAGTTACAAAAGCTTGCACAGCTACACCACCACTTGTTAATTATAGGTGTGCGATTTTATGGAAATAAAGATTTCTTTAAACTGAAAGCCCAGATATTTCTTCCTTTAGCCTGGCTACTTTCATTTTCTGTAATTAAAATAAGTCACACTATTTCCTCATAAAAATTTTCATTTACAATACTACCTTGCAAAGAGATACCTAAGTCATACAGGTACTGGCCTTTGAAACAAAAACCTCCGTTCAAGTGAAAGAAAAGCAAAACAGTTCACACACAAATACACTTGACAGTAGAAGTCTTTCAAGAAACACTGAAATTACAAATACAAAAAGGCATTTTGGTGTAATCTCACTATCTGCCTGATCTGAACAACACAAAGAAAGCAGAAAGTTAAAGTTCAAATCTGGCTTAAAGTCTAAATAATAAGAATTCTTTGACATCCTTCATTATAAAGAAACTCAAAGCTCTTTACTGTTTTTCCCATATAAAATCCATTTCACCCTTTGCCTAGAAGCAACCAACTCTCCAATGGAATGTGGCAGCTTGTAATAGCAAGTAACAATACTGGGGCAAAGACTGAATGCCATATTCAAGCAGATCTACAAAGGAAAAATATTGCCGTATTAGAGTGCAGGTAAGATGAGGGCTAGCTCAGCTCTCCTCCTAAAGTTAAAAAAAAAAAAAAAAAAAAAAAAAAGAGAAGTCTTGAGTTCAGAACGAATGACAGAAGATGTTTTTTGATCTGTGAAATGCCAGCAAGACACAGCCCCGCTATAAGTGTAAAGCGTGGACACTGGCTTGCTCCCAAGCCTGGGAAAAACATCGCTGGCTGAAGACAGCCATAGAAGAGCACTTTGTGTTTCTGTGGCAATTTGTTTTATGCCCAGTAGTTTTTTATGCAAAAAAATGTAAGAAATAAGTCAAAGCACACAAATAATTGTAGATTGAATAGGAAAATGGAGAGGAACATGTTTCAGTTCTGTCAGATCCTGTTGAAAGTCTTATCCCAAAGACCTTAAGCCAGATGTATTTCAAATATAACCCATCATCCAGTTTATAATTCACTAACAATATGACAAGCTGGCTTGACAACACTGCTTGCAGAAGATAACACTTTTATATAACGTATGCATAGGCTCATGCATACACACTTGCAGTGTCACACAAAGAGCGAGCAATGCAACATTTTTCCATGTCATCAGCATGAAACTACACCAAAAAGCAAGACTGAATGCTAAAGCAACAGCATTAAGAATAACTCTTGTGGTTTTTTCCTGCATTTTAAAGCAAGCAATAGAATCTGAATTGCAGCAAGTTCTCTCCAGTACACTCTCATCCTTCACAAGCTTTCCTGTTATGCCTGAGGCTTGGCTGTTTGCTCCCTGGTCTTTGTGCAAGATCCCTCAGTCCCTCCTAAGTAGCCCCTTCTGTCACTCTTTATCTACCACATCCCACAGTTTGCAAATCTCTCCTGTGACTTCATTCAGTAGATCACTTTTTCCCCTCTTTCCAGAGCATTCGCCCATTCATTCCTTAGAGAAACTATCCCAAGCCAAAACCAAACAGCTGTCCATCACAGCTGGAAAGGGCAGCTTGAAATCAGAATACAACATCAACTTTGACCTCCTGGCTTCAGTGGGTCTCTGGGACACCATTGGAGAAAAGGTAGCCTTCCACTGACTGAATGGGTTGCATTTTTTTGGTTTACTTGAAGTTCAGCACTGACATCCAAATAGTAGGCCAGTGGTACAAGGGAGAACATAACTGGTGCAAGTTATAGAAGACACCAGAACAGCAAAGAGTCTTACCACAGATGTTGTTTATGCAGTACCTTAGTTTCCAGAAAATGTAGCTATCTTGAATGGCACATACTAGTGCCATATAATCCCATTTTCTGAGAATGATTTATAAATAAGTTTAAGCCAGCTTTTCTTCTCTGTTCATAGTCTCTGACCTCTTCTGAATTCATCCAACCACATGTTTACATGTGAGATTACCAGGAATACAGAGTTTTATTTCACCCAGTTATAAATCAAAGCCTAATCAAACCTACTCTAAGTTCAATCAGTGTTTCAACCCTACCTTTTCAATCACTAAGTAGCAATAAATAATAGGACCAGTATTACCCCAACCATAACATTTTCATAACAAAATGTCCAATTACCTAGTTTCGTCATATTAAAGTGATCAAAAGGAATGTTCTTCTGAACCATTTCCTTGGATACATTGCATTCTTCTTCTGTTGAATCCCTGTACAATGCTTTTTAAATTACTACCAAGTTAAAGAGCAAATGTTGCTCTGAGTGTAGCTAGGAGGGTTATCAGTAATTCCTTTTCCATTTTTTAAAAGTAAATTATAATATTAGTAAAAAGACCTACTGGCAGAAACAACATGCAGTTGCCAAGATTTTTGATCTTGGGCAGTAATTGCCACAACATGTTGAGCAAAGTGATTTATGATCAGACAAAATTCACAACTCTACATATTCCAGTCTAAGGCATTCGTTAAGGCGATTGGCATGACACTTATAGTCATGCCATAGAAAATGTTTTTTAAAATAACTTGAAAATTAGGACTTAATCACTCAATGGCAACAGTAACAGTCCTCAGACATCTCAACTTGCTAGACAGTTTTTTCAACACTATCTTTGCTCCTGAATACTTTGCAGCCTTAAGTCGTTTGCTATCTATCTACCCACACTAAGCACCTCTCAACAGCAGCACCTTTCCATATTCCGACACCATGAAAGACTGCTGAATTACATCAGCTTCCTGCTCTCGGCACAGATCTAAACCCTCTGACCAGCCCATCCTTTCTCCTAATGAATTTTTTAGGTAAAAGTGGTTTCTGCTCTCAAAATCACCCCTTTCAAGCATTCATGATGTGACTTTAAATGCTTCAGCACAGAACATTTTAGGTTGGCTTACAGCCGCTTTAACTTTTTTTTTTTTTTAAATAAAAACCACTACCTTCAACAGACGTATCAAAATTTTGTTTGTTTGATAGAGCTGATCAAACTTTAGAATCAATTGTTAGCAAATGTTTTCAACAATACAAGCATTGGTTCTGCTGCTCTTTGTTGCTTATTGGTAAGGTGGTGACAAGATGCTTGAAGCATTTCCAAACAAGAAAAGTTCTACAGATATTAGTATTCCACAAGATGCAATATTTATTTAAAGATATCTTGAAATGCTCTGCATGATCTATTTGTAACTGGTCACTTAGAAATATAATCAAGCAGTAAAGAAGTAAAAAAACTGCCATCCATCCAGAAATAACTCATACGCTGTGTGAGCCAAGTGACAAGGCATCCACCACAAAGAGTGGATACAAGAGAATAGTTAACAAGCAGTTCATGGTGAAAATAAATAAAACATGCTTGTGACTAGAGCAGTGAATAGCAGCTATGATAGTAGCAGTCAAGTTTCATTTGCAATTGGAAAAAGGGACAGTATTTGCCATCTCTGGCCCCGAGCAACATCACTTTTGATTGAAACTTGATCAAAATGTCACCTGAGCTTCTCTGAAATCAAGTATGTTACTACATCATCTCTAATAAAATATCTAAATAGTATCAGTGCTTCACTCACAGCTCTCTTCACAGCCAACTATTTAAAAGAATAGTAATTGGCACAATTTTTTCCTGCTGAGCATGAAGCTTTACAGGAAAAGCTCAAACACTCCCTTAGCCTGTATATTCTCAAGTCCAGTGCTGCTCCCAATTAGGCCAGGACAGAAGCTTGTAATAGTTCAGTCCTTAACTGGATTTAGGCTATTTCCTGCTTTTCCATCCCAGGCTGGGCAGGCCTGTGTTTTAATGTAGCAGCAGTCCTACTGGCAGATCCACTAATGAATCAGCAGAAGCCCATCAATCAGAGTAAAACTCAGAACTATTTGACACCAATTTAAAACTTCTCCCTCTAGCGCTCAAGGCCCATTTTCTCTAAGATATTGTTTGAACATTTCTTTCCAACATCACTTGATTGGGTCCAGACATTGCATTTCAAAATGAGACGTTGAGTGTCTGCTCATGGCAGACAAGGTGCTGATCATGGGCATAAACAATAACAGATAAAATACCTGGTGACCCCTCCTAAGCAAATCAACTCCCAGATGTGTTCAGCAAAGAACTGATAATAAAGAGCCAGTTGTTCAGAAGGCAAGTGCTGAGCATAGGAATTGGGCACATTGACAAAGCAGAATCAGACAATTCAAAGTACTTTCAAATACTTCTGTTTCCTTACCAACAAATACCAAAGAAGAAAAAAAAAAAAAAAAACGCCCAAAACCCACACACCCAACATTTCCCTTTTCCTACAGGCCAGCACCAAGCTACAGACTTTCTTCTGTTAAAACTCTTACCCAAGAGATAATTGCAGTAAAATAGAAAGAATGGAAGACTAAGGACTGACTCTTTCATATTAGGAATATTATCAATAATATTTGCACTGAGGCAAAACCAGATAACAGCAGGATGAATGCCAGCCAAACAGTGAAATTGTAAAGATGTGGAAAGTTACATCTTGAATTCATCAGTCTGCTATTACATCAGCCTTTGGCCACTAACAGGCAACAATTTTCTCTGGAAATGGCAAATTTGCACTTTTGGTGTATGCATGCCTGGACAGAGAGGCAGAATGTGATGTTGTTATGTTTTAGAGAGCATTTTGTTGGGGTTTTTTTAAGCACAAACACCCTTTACTGTAATCCTAACTATGGAATGAAATTTGCAATGAAGAAACAACAACTGCCCCCCACTTCTTAAAATACAGCCCACCAGATACTTACCCTAAAAACAAGTTTTCCCAGAATAGAGGTGAAAAGGTTTATAAACACTTTATCCTGTCCAGAACTTAAATCAGTACTGTTGTATTTCAAGCTGTAAATTATGGCAGTTATACTACCTGCTCCAGTCTGTTCCTATAATAGATCGCTATTAATGGCCACTACCATTCTGCTCTTCCTTTACATCTCCTGTCTGGAAATATCGTTCTTTAAAAATAAGAAAATAAGCTGTTCCCGAGCTATCCTTCTCAATTGCAGTAACTTATCATCTGCTTTACAACATGGCTTAGGTGGCCCCACCAGGGGCAAGGACCACAATGTCCTAGGCAGTGTGCAAACAAACCAGAAAAGACAATCCCTGCCCCAAAGCATATGAGTGTAAGCAAGAAAGAATCCAAATGACAAAATCAAGCCGGAACAGACTCTGGCATAGAGGCCAAATAAAAGGAGGACTTCACTGGGTCAAAGGCCTTCAGCAAACTTTCTGTGCTAGGATAAGTTTTTCTGTATTAACATAGCTAACTTTAAGATAATTATTGAGTATTTGATGCTGTCATGGGTAAAATATGCCCTCATACAGAGTCAGATAAAAGTAGCCTCTTATTTCACATAATGCAAACCACTAGACAAAGAAAAAAATCCGAATTTAAATGTACTCACTTAGTTTTAGTCCTAAAAGTATCATATCTTCCCAGTATAGCCACAACCTATGTGGCACAATCAAAGCAGATACAGAGTTGGCACTAATGATCTTACATCTACAACAAAACAGAGGGTTTCCAACGCTGACAGTAGCATTGAGTAGGCCAAAGAGGTGTCCCTAGACATCATGCTTGCCTCTATAAGGTCTTCTGTGACATCTAAGGATGTGTATCAAAAGCGATACCCTCCTCTGGGCTCTCCCATGTAAGTCTTGGGCCCTGTGTGCTCTAAGGTGCACTCCTACCTGAATATCTGTTCAAGATCTTCATAAAGGCAGTATGTGTCCTCAGTCAACCCTCACTGATGCCATGCAACCAATTTCATGTGACAGACACTGAAGACTACAGCAAGCTAAGAAGAGAGACAGTGTTGTCAAAAATCCATCAGCAGCTCAAGGACGTGCATTTGGTGCACAAATGCTCAGTACGCATTGGAGAAGTTTCTGAGGGTGAGACCCTGGTTCAGACCCTTGTGTCTGCATCAGGGTTTGGTTGGAGGCCTTAGGTGGGCAGCTGCAGTAGATCTCCTGGAAATAATTGTGTTCTTTCTAGAAGAAAGGAATCACATTTACATACACTGGGAGCACTCCATGATCCACACTAATGCATAGTAAACTGGTAGATTAAAAAATATTGCTTTGAACTAGACACTTGTGTAGATGATACCTCAGAAACTATCATCTAATCCTGCAATGAGCTCAATCCTGCTTTAACCTCTCCTGAGGTCATTAAGTGTTGCTGAGAGATGACCAGCCAAGGGAGTCTGTACTGGCAGACTGCAAACGAGGAAGCAATTCCTCCTTCCGCATCTTACATCTTCAGCACAAGGGATTTCTTTTTTTTTTTTTTTTTTTAAAAAGAAACTTAAAATAGACTGCATTTAGAGACAGAGATTAAACTTTAATATCTCCAGTGCAGCAAGAATCCCAGTTGGTGGCACAGAGTTGTCTATAGCTACTCATGCACTTTTAGTGCAATTTTCTCAAAACAAAAATATTAAAAAGCAATAGGAGGTTTTTTAAAAAGAAAACATAGCCCACATCTCCAGTGAAAGACTCTTGAATGTTTATTTTGACCTTTTTAATTAAAGACTCAATTTTGACACAGTTACAGAGGCCAAAAGAAGAATGATCTTCAAATCAGATTTGACTGCAGAAATAAGCAGGAAAACAGGTTTCTCTCATTTGTGAAGTGCCAAAATCTTGATAGAAAGGTGGAAAACTCAATTAGAATGAAACATGAGGTCAAGTATTCAGTATGCAAATAATCCACCCAGACCTAGGAGTTTATATCCACAGTAACCACATTGAGCTCTCTGCCAAAGTTCAGTTGAAGCTCAAGTTTTGGGGCAGGGGGGGCACAACAGAAGACATCCATTTAGACTTGAAAAGGGCAGCTTTAAAAGATGTGAGAGCAACAATATTTTAGTACTAGAAACTGAGTTTTCTTTAGTAATACACAGCTTCCCATGAATAATAAAAGAGTACTCTCAATGTTTTGTGAAGTATAGCTTAGTCATGAAGACTATCTGCTGGACTTGCTTATAACATACTGATACATTTGCATTAAAAAGATCACAGTAATATTCAACTAACTAATCTAAGGCAACATACTACAATGACAGCCACAGGAAGCAAAATCAAAAAGGACATTCTAAGAAATGGATGGGGAGCTAAAATGTACTTTATTATTTATTCACATTACTGTAGTAACCAGGAGTCCTAATGAGCCCAGAACCCACTGCTAGATGCTACTGTACAACCAATTTATGAACCAGACATGCTTCTCAATGAACAAAAGAAAGTACATGCTAATAATGTTATTACAGCATCAGGGCAGCATTATCTTAGACAATGAGAAATGTGGAAGTTTTATATGCTTTCTTTATTGTTATTAAAAGTAGCACTGTTACCTTGGCAACTGCTGAATCGCTTGGGAATTTGTTAAAGAAACCCAAATGTTACTTACACTTGCACATTTGCAATCAATTTAGGGAAAACAATTGGGGTTTTGTTTGGTGGTTGTTTGTTTTTTTAAAACAAATCACGCATTTTTTCCTTATGACTACGACCCTGAAAATTTCAGCTTTTTTTTTTTTTTAAATAAATGAGTTCTTGGGATTGAATTAAGGGAGATCATGTCTCAGTTGCACCCAGAGTAATCTGCACTTTCATACACAATACTAGTCTAATAATCCATCTAGGATCTTGGTCAGAAATAGAAGCACAGACACCATGCAGTATACACAAAAATACACATCAGCAAGCTTCCCACCTACTCTGCAAGTACTGGGCAGAGGGACAGGCATTTCACCTGGGGAGGGGGAAAAAGGAATCCCAAACAACCATTTTGTAAGGGCCCAGACAACACTCCCAGGTATAAAAACAAGCAAGCCGGCAAAGGTAAGTGGACAGTATCCCTAAAACACTATGCAGCCAAATCTGGAACTTGCACAGCTTTTAGCTTCCAAATGTTGGTATCCCTGTTTTTCTTTTATCCTTTCTTAGCAGTATCTATTTGCTTTTAAGATAAGAACCGGGTGCACAAAGATAATGGGAAACTGAAGGAGGCTCAGTCTGTGAGATGTGGACATTGTGTGGGATGGCTGTTTTCTTTCTAGTTTTCATCAGCTTATTATTCCCCAAGTACAGGACAGCCCAACAGCAATGAAAAGTAGAATACTGGCAAATCCCAGCTTTTCTGTCAAAGAACCTCATGAAACTCAATTAGGCTATGAAAAAAAGGGCTGATTTTGGATAATTTCAATTTTTGAAATTGAGAATTGCCCCACACAATCACTGTGTGAGAGTACCCCAAAGGCACAGCAGGTTCCTTAAGACTTTGTCAACTCTTTAAGGTATACTGAGTGAACTGGATTAAAATGCAAGGGTTAAACACAAATTCTTCTGACCCATTATTGCAGGACTGGTCCTTAGCTTCAGTGTAACTATTGGTGTCTCACAGCGAACATTATACAGTCATAGCTGAGTCCTCAGGAGGTCATCCTCCTTTCTGTCACCTCTGAAGCTTGCCTAGGGGTTACTCTTCTCACCCAGCAGTCCCTGGGCTGAATTGCTGCTGCCAGCTCTGTACTTGCTCACCTCTGCAGGCACCTCCCAAAAGCCTCCCTCCCTCCCTGCAAGCCACATAGCAACATGCCCAGTTAAATTCCAAGGGTTTCACCTGCCTCCTAGAGAAGCTGTAAGGGCAAGACAAGCAAACTGGTGCTCAGTGCCAGCAATCATAACAGGACATCATATACCATATATCTCTTCAGCTGCAAACACACAGAGTGAGCTGTTAAGCATCACCAAACATATTAGAATTATGTGTCTCTTCAGCTAAATTGCAAAGGGACATGTGGACAACAGGATGCAGCTTCACGAAGAAAGCATCATCTTTCAAATGCTTTCCAGAGAGAAAGTTAGGTTTTCTTTCTCTCAAATTAAGATCTTTTCATTCTCCCTGTTAGTTGCTTATCACACTACACTTGGAGGGTCAACTTAAATCAGAGCCAGAGGAACTCCTGTTTTAAATGGTTTATTAAATATCTTTAGTGAGAGAACTGTTATTGAAACCCACCCTCCAGAAAACATGAATACTCACAAGACTGAGAAAGACCAAACTACAGTTAAACACAAATTAATCGTTTCAATATGAACTTTGAGTAGTTACAAAGTTCCTATTATTGCATTAGAAACTAATTTGGCAAGAGGATAAACATAGGGCTATTGGCACCTTCACCATAGTGATGTGTTACACTTATGGGCCAATATTTAGCATGATTTTTGCTATATGCTATTATCAAGAACTAAACAATTTAGTTGCTCAGAGCATTTGAACCTTAACACGTAGTATTGCACATCTGTTTGCAAGTATGTAAGTCTGAGACGATGAATCTGTCAGATACAACCTTAACTCTGAATTTGCTTTCATTTAAGACTCTAATGAGATGGTAACAGAAAGGCCTTAGTGTTTTATTTTACAAGGTTGTGGTAGAACTTAATAGCAACTGAAGATTTTTTCCCTGAACTTGTTCTCGGGGATAAGGGAGGGCAGGACATGGAATTTTTTTTTTTTTTCCTACTTTAAAAGGTACAGCAAAGAAGAATTTAAGTGTGTGTTTGCCTCTCAGATTAAAATATCCATAAAATATCCTCCTTGAACCTACTTAACTCGTTAAGAATTGGCTCAGATTCAGAAGAAATAATGTAGATCAGACTATTCATTCACACACTCACATTCCAATACCCCAGACATGTTTCAGCAGGAAAATACAAAGTTCAAGATCTGCACAGAGACCTGTATGCTCAGGCCACATTTAAAGTTCCATGTTTTCTCTCATGCCGACATCTCAGTTTATTCCATCAGTCCCTGGTCTCGGGGGTGACCTTCCTGCCTGCAATATTCTTGTGTGCTGGGGCTGTAAAGACAACAGTACCTCAACCTAAGGTTACCAGCCATTGCCATGTCATCTACATATAACAGCAGTGAAGTTAAATCACTTTTTCCAAACAGAATTACAGTATGGAGGAGGAAGATTAGAACAGAAAGCATGATAGCATGGGGGAAGTAACTTTAAAAACTTCCCTTTTCCAGAAAGAGCAAGCAAGAGGTTGAGATAAATAACAACTAGCACCGGGACAACTGTGCTGGGATACAGAGCGATAAGACAGGCTCACCAAACTGGCACAGACTTGAATTACTTTCAGATTCCTTTTTACATCCAAATGCTGTGAACCCTAGTCAAAACCAAAACTAGTGGTGTATAACACAAGGACATCAACAATGCCAGCAAAAAAATATTATAATATACAGACAGCAAGAATTGTTATGACTTCAAAATTGTTCCTCCTAGTAACAATTCAAAAGAGGGTTGGCACTGACTCACACAAGTGTCCCAAGAGAAGATGCAGGTAAGAGGCTGTAGTAAGGGAGGGAGGAACAAAGCGAAGCCTATGGAGCAGCACTTTCCACTTTGATCTAGATGGGATGCTTAGGGCCATGTTCTGATGCAAATTCCTGCAAGCAGAAGCTGCTAACTACAGCCCCCAGTCAGCTGCTCAGTAGGCACAGCAAGTGCTGCCATAGCCCTCCAGCCTGGCACCTCTCTGCTGACTAGGCCTGAAAACAGAGGGAAAAATTTGTATACAGTTCTCTGTGTATGAAAAGAATAGCTATTGCTTACAACCTGTAAGAGTCTGCTTACAAAACCATCTCCTGAGAAGATTTGCAGCATTCACCCACATTATATTTTGGGGAGCCACTGGGAAGAAGGGAGGCAGCCATTTTCTCCTCACCACACACCCCTCAAGGAGCAGTGGGAAGGCTTACAAGACAAGATGGCTGCCACAGACACTCTCTTCAAAGTACTGTACAACAAGATGGAGGTGAAGAGACAGAGTGAAAGAATTAGAAAGCTGCCATGAATGCATTTTGCTTGCGTTTTAATTATTCATACTAACCCAAGTCCTATTAGGCTAGTTTGTGTCTACCCAGCTTCACATGGCACTATCTAGCACCCAAGGCAATTACCTCTGTTTACAGGACATAATGAATAAATAGCTTTCAGTACATAGCGTTTGGCCTCAGAGCTACCATATACACTCCAAGATAACCTCCAAAAGGGGGCCAAGCTGGGCATTTAGTTTTGTTTCCCAGAGGTGAGCAGTGACCTTTAAAAACATATCATCATCATGGGGAAGGTAATAATTACAGACTTCCATACCAGAAAGCATAACATTTTGTTTCTGCTCCATCCCCACTGCCCCTTTCTGCACCCCCTAAAAAGAGGGGGCAGGGAGAAGGTCACAGGTAAAAGCACTCGTGCAGCAAGGCTGCTGCAGAAAGGGGGTATACTTGTACACTCGCTCCTGTGTCGCCATATTTCCTACACAGCAGGATGCAGGACAGCATCTCTATTTTCTTCCCCAGCTTTTCTGACCTTCCTGCTTAAATGCCCTCGTCGTTTTGAGGACATTGCTATCTGCTAGCCCGCTTTTCCTTATTCCAAAGTCCTACAAGTGAAGACATGAATCCCCTCAAATATTCCCAAAGTAGTGCAGTAATTTTCAGACATCACTAAGTAATATCCTAGAAGTCTTTTTCTTAAATAAAAAAATAAAATTAAAAAAAAGGTGCAACACACATCAGCCAAGACTGCCTAGAAAAAGAGGAACCCCATGATTAGAGAACAGGACAAAATTTCCTCTTGCACTTTAACGATGTACAACCTCTGCTTTGTTACATATAGTCAGTTCTTTGCTCAGGTTTTCTCCTTCTGTGTACCTCAACCCTAACACAAAACTAGAATAAATTTTAAAAAAAAAAAAAGATAAAGAATAGAAGCAGAAATGTTTTGCTGCATCGGCTTACAAAAAAATATTCTTTAAGCTCTAGCTGCTTATGCACAAAGCGATTCATAGAAGCTAAAAAGACAGGAGAGAGCTCTTGCTAACCGGTGAATACAAGCAATTAGCCAAGAGAAGAGCATAAGCAACTCACTCTTTGCCTTCATACAGCTTATCAGGTTTATTTTGCACTGTTACGTTTTTGTAATTTATATAAAAAGCCAGCAGCTATTTGGAAAGATTTACATCTAGAAACAGCAATTTAATCACATATGAAAGATCAGGGGAACTGGATGCCTCAGGACATTGCAAACTTCTCACCTCCCACTAACCTGCCTGAAACTTGCCTTGGTCATGTTAAACATTAACTAAAAATAACTTTTAAATATCTGTTTCTTTATTAGGCTCATCTCTCTAAACAGAGACATGAAATTTATTAAAGTTATCATGTGAAATATTGAATGCTTGCACAGCAGAAATGAGCAGCTTGCAAGTTCAGCAGTCTTCCCTTTCCAGTGATGTAACTGCTCTAACAAAGCAAAATTCCTAGTGATTTCTCAGCCAGGCAGAAACAAGTTGAATGGCAGATGTTAGAGATTTCATCATGAAAAAAACCTCCAAAAGCAAACTGTCAAATGTAACTTTGCTTCCTAAAACAATCAAACGAATGCATTCATGTGTGACCTATATGTAGGAGCTTATTCCATAAAATCTAGGATACCCCATCCTGTTGCTTCAATATTACATTTCTGACATTTTAATATTGAACAGCAGTTATACTTACCAAACACATCACCTTTGAAGCCTGACCTCAAAGTGTCCTAAAGTTTCAAATGACAGCACTACGACTTGGTAAGTGTCCAATTTGAGGCAATCCCATATCTATTGCTGTTATACAAATAACAAAGCTCTTAATCAGCCAAGGATTCTCAGGAACCTCAGTTCTTTCTTCTTCAAAAATCTCTTTATGGGCTACAATCAGAAAAGACCAGAAGTTGTCTACTTGCTGACTGATGCTCAGAAACTTGTTTTAAATGTGTATGTGCCTGCATTACAAACACAGTTGTTGCAACAGGTACCTTTCATGAACTCTTGAGATTGGGGTCAAGAACAGAAAAGGTATTAAGTTTGCATTAGCTTCTCAGACATAGCACTAATTACTCCCATATCAAAGCTTATAGAAAGTATGGACAGCTTGCTGAGATGCACTTGATCTGTGAGCAACCCTCTTGCTTTGTCAGTATTCCACTTCAGAGGAGAATGGAAATTCATAGCTGAAAAAAGGAAGATAAATTTAGTATCCAATGTATAGCAAAGCTTTTCCCAGTAAGCCAAAAAAATGACATAATTCTGCCACTTAATTGGAACTCTACTTAGAAAGCAAAAATACATTTCATATATAAACAGTTACCCTCCATTAATGTCCATCTTCAAAATGAAGAATCTCTTTGGAAGCTGTAGCCTGGAGGATTTTTTTTTTATTTATTTTTTTAAACAGTCATTTATCCATTTGTTCTAATACAAGCAAGACCAGCATAGTGCAGAGTTTCTGTTGAGTCCATGAGGCTGCAGAGAAATTTCAAGAGCAGAAGCTAATGTACACCTTAGTGCCCAGAGTGGTGGGGCATTATACAATTTCATCATCTGATACCTATGCCAAGGCTAAACATCACTTCCTCTTATGTTCAGCTTTTTGCCAAACATGACATTATCTCACCAGTAGCAAAACACATGGTGCTTCAGCATCCCAGGTTCCCAACACCTGCCCAGGCCCTTCAGCATGCTCTTTAGCCCACATTTATGATCAGAATTTTCTTGAAGAAAAGAAAAATTTATACAATTGGATCCAGTCACATTTAGGAGGGAGTAAGAGTAGATATTGAGACTAAATTGTTTAAATTGGGAGCTCAGTAATAGGTGTCCTGTTTAAGATAAATTAGAAGTAATTGAGAAAGCAGATGCATTTACTCTACGAGTTTATTATATTCCACGTCAAGTAAGCAGCTCAATCCGTCCAATTTTTCCAGAAGCTCAGGCAATAAGCACTACTAGGATTTACAATAATAATTCTACAAAAAGTGATCATAGGAGCAATCTTTTTTCCACAAGCATAACTGAAATCTTAGAGCAGGGGTTCCATATTACAATTTTTTATTATTATGTTCTTAGATCATGCCACAGCTAACCAGCTCTTTGCTCATTTTCTTTCATCTTTGAAACACAAAAAGATTCTCACAATCATCCTATTTAAGAACAATTCTCATTTAAAACAACAGTTGTAAACATTAATAGGTTTAAACCATAATGATGATGACTCGCCTGCAGTTCCATCTGTAGCCAAATCTGTGTTAATTCACAGCTGAATTTCTAGCTAATTTGTGTGATGCCACAAGGAACCACAGAGCTGTGCTCAATTAGTGTGTCCAGTAAACTATCAAGATAGGGAAAAATACATTTCTAAATAAACACTGCCTTTTATTATGATTAAAATACATGCCTAAAATTAATTTATCCACCAAAAGGTTGTCATTTTCCAGTAATTTAAGATATGGGAGTCAGATATGTTCTGAGATAAGGATGCTAAAGAAGAATCCTTTATTCCTACAAGGCTGCTGTTTCACATGGAGTGAAACAGTGACACAGTATGTCTCAGCCTTGGAAGCTACCAGGGCAAGCTTTTCTTCCACTCCACATTGCTATGGGCTTATTTTCAATTAGCAGGTTTCAGTTGTCAGATAGCAACTATTTCTAATCTGACCAGTGAGAAAGGTAGCAAGTTGACTCTGTTTTGCCTGACCAACCATTTGCACTACAGACTAAGGATTTTAAACACCCACCCCCACCCCCCAAAAAAAGAAAAAAGAAAAAAACAGCAGCTCATGTTGTCTCTGCTGTTCTTTTCCATTCCTTTCTCCCTCTACCTAAAGTTAGCCAGAAAAGGGCCATTATTTCTTGCCATCTTAAACATGCTTACCAATTTTTTTTTTTCCAATTCATTACGTGCAACATTTCAAATTCTTGATTCTCAATCATTGTTTGCAGGAACGTTTAGAAAATCTTAATCCCAAAGGCAAAGTACCCATAACAGGGCAAAGCTGTGTCCATACTGACCTACTGAGACAGTTAAAATGTCACAGCCAACATTGCCTTTCAGTAGCCATCTAAAAACCGTAATATGAGAAACCAGTTTAAAAAAAAAAAAAAAAAGAAAAAGAAACATTTAAGGAGTTTATAAGCTAGAAGCAAGACCAACATGCATTTCATAATAGATAAGGGGTATTGTATAGTATGCAAAATTCTCCTGTACTACTTTATACTTCTCATATTACTTTATACTAACACGGTCTATTTGGTGGTTTCCAAGGTGTTTCAGTAATAAGAACATTTAAGTCAGTAAGGAATTAAAAAAGAAACAAGCTGCTAAGAAGTTTAAATTGCTCCAAAGTTTTTGAATTAAAGATACAGTTCAGTTCTGCAAATTGTGCTGTGCAGGTTTTCTTGTCAGAGTTGTTTGCAGGATCACATGCAAATCTGAAAAAAATGGTTAATGGAAAGTAAACAAAAGGTATTACTTCAACCAGATAGACCATACTGTAACTAAGAGTGGTTTGGGGAGGGAAACAATAAGATCTCTTCAAAGGACACAATCACACTATATATGCAATGCACATTTGTTCTGAAATACACCAGATTTACACCAACCATTCTGATATCATCATTCATTTGAATTAAATAGAGAATTAACAGCTCTTCTCTTCCCCCTTCCACAGAGTGACCAGCTGATAGATTCTTATTATGGATGACAGGGTGAAAATTATAGTTTTCAGAGACCTTTGAACAGGAGAATCGTGTAATCCACACAAAATTCAGATCATATCTGAACTGAAGCCTTCATTTGAACAGGGCATAAAACTCTTCCTAAGATTTGCCTATTATTTCTGTAAGTTATTCATCCTCTCTACTTATGCTAGCACAAGGAACAAGAAAAAAAAAAGAGCAAACACGCAGCCCTACAATGCACATACCTGTAACAGGTTAGGAACAAGTATAAACAGAGAAATACTTGTAGACCCAAAAATATTTTAGAATTTAAAAAAAAATAAATCCTTCTGCACAGAGGGAGAAATAATGCCTTCTCCCTCCACCCCCAGTCTTAGCTTTCTCTAAGTTTCAGCTACATAAAACAGTCTAATGCTTTTACATATTTCCTATGTAGGTCATCCATAACATTTACATAGTCTACCAAAAATAATTTTCTGCAATAAATGTATTTAAGATACAGAGAATGTAAAATTATAGCTCTCTTATAAGAAAGCTATTTCAAAGTGAAATATGCAGCGTTCTAAACTTTTCCTAACAATACTCTTTCTGCCTAATAAGTTTCAGTCTTACAAAAATTATACCAAACATTATTTAAACTGCCATAAGATACCAAATAATTATAGGTCTGATTTTTTTTTAAGTACCAATTTAGAACTTGAATGTGTGCTTTCTAGGTTTATTTTCAAATTCATTTTGGTAATTTATCACGGTTCTTTCCAAGCCCGGCCTCTAGTTAATAAGGCTTCTACACATATGGTCTGACTTTCTAAAGGGCCTATTAGGAAAGAAAGAAAGAAAGAAAGAAAAAAAAAAAAGAAAAGAAATTCCATTACTGTTTTCATGCTTTTTCATTGAACCATCACTGCATTCGCTTGCAATAACTCTAAAGGAGGATTATAAGAGTGCTTTCCCAGAATGTGTACTAAAAGGAAAGGAGCTCCAAACCTGGAGAGTATCTGAAAGGGGCCTCTTGTGAGGTGAATTCTCCCATGCAGCCCTTTGAAACCCCTTGCCTGGTCAAGCTGCTGGGCCTCCACATACAATTAGCTATTACTGCAGCTTATCCCAAATACTTTCACCAGCCCCTCACAGCAGTGATTAGGAAAAACCTTATTGCATGTCTTCATGTTGGTAATGGATCCATTAGCAGGATCCTACTTCAGTTCAGAATAAGTTGAAACAATTTTCACTTTCTTAACACATCTTCACTGCATGTGGGCTTTTGAAGAGGCACATGTTATTTACTTCTCCACTCTCCACCATAAAGGTGCTCTCCAGATGCCCAGGCTTTAGTGATCACAGTTTTATTTTGCAATCCTGCTTTGACAAATATGAAATGTTTTCAGCTTGTTAATGGCATGCATGTAAAGCAAGGCTCTGTTAAAAATCATTGATTTTATACACTAGGAGAGGTAAATATAAAGCAAACTACCATGTGTACTGTTTACTGTTAGACAACATTTATTATCTTCTTATCAATGCAATTTCAAAATGACTAGCCAAAAAGAACATTTAAGGCAGGCACACAGGGGAGATGGAATTGGCTACAATGTGGGGTAGAAGCTTTTTTGTTCCTAAGAGAGTGATGTAGCAAGTCTTATTTCTCTACTTATCATCCCAAATGTGTCATCCCCTTTAACAGTATTTATTTTTATAAGCATGTCCCAACAACCCCATTACTGGTATTTTACTTGAACATCACGGTCGTGTATCACCATCTACCCGTACCATAGGGAATCCCAAATCTTCTCACTCACTTATTCATGCAAGGGAATAAAGTGGAGAAAGACAGGCAACACTGTCATACATCCAAGGAGTCCTAAAGACCATGAATTAAACCAGAAATCCAGAAGAGAACAAGGTCCCTGCACCTTTTCAGTTTTTGAACCAAAATCTTAAGGAAAGCCACAATACACCTAAAGCCACATTACTTCAGGGAATTAAAAATAAAACCCCACAGTTTGACAATTGCACTGCATCTGAAAAGCAGAACTGGAAAATCCACAGAGGCTGAAGAAGTGCCAAGGGAAACAGTGGAATCTGCTAGAAGCTTTGAATTGCAAATGCAAGGGGAAATCCTCTTCTGGAAAATATATTCAAACCCTAGATACAGAGCACATGAATGCCAAAAGAAATCTGACACCTTTCTCTCTCTTTTCACCTTTTGTCTTTTACCCTCTTTTTCTGCCTCACTACTTCACCTTTCCTTCTCTGTCTAATCTTTTTTTTCCCTTTATTAGCTGCACTTTGCCATTGCTGTAACTTTTTCCTACAGAGAAAAGCAATCATAAAATGTTTGTTCTGCAGACAGTCCTAAAGAGGAAGGGCTCAGTTTTCCCCAGGGGACAGGGAAAGTCCTGAAAGTTGACTCATATTAGCAGTTGCCCCACAAACTCTTCTTTATATTCAGATCTCTGATGTTTTTATTTGCCCAGTGCACAAGGCTCCGTTTGTTGGTGGGTTTTTCTTTTCTCCTGGTTTAGGTTATCCATCTCACCCCTGCAATGGCGGGGGGGCATTCACAGAATGATGCTACAGCCTAGACACAGCACAGAGTAGTGCTACTGCTGCACAGCACCACCACTCTGCTTTTGCACCGCAGTCCCAAGTGCCAGATGCAGCTTGTTAGAAAGCTCCAGGAACCAGAGGGAATCTGCAGTACAAGCCCCAACATCCCTGATTCAAGCTATGAACATGGATATAAATAAATGATGAATCAACCATTTATTTAGCTTATTCTCAAGATCTAATCTTACTGTCCAACAGAACTAAAATAACAGCAGACTAGGTTCCTTCCTCAACAAGATGGTAGCATATTTCCAAGCACCACGCTAAGCTCACACCTATAAGTTAGAAATTAGGGTCTGATCCTGCACCAAAGAGGTCAATGATAGCCTTCAAATTAACATCGCTAAATACAAAATCCTTGAGTTACAACCAGGCATTCTAAAACTGCAACCCAACACGATTGCACATGTGTTTCCCATTAATGTCTAATGGTTACCTTGTCACTGTGAAAACTAATTTGCAGGTTCTGACCATGATTGGGAAAGGAGGAGCAGCACAGCTTTGTACTGCTGCATTTACAGGACAATCAGTTATGCAGTTGTCTAAGCATTTTGTGAGCAACATTGCATTTGTAGGCACAAAATTCATTAAATCCTATTGTGGTATCATTTCCCCTTTGAATGATAAGTTCTACACAAAATTTCAGTTAAATAAGTTTCAACTAAGTAACTAGTATAGAATTTAGCATATGGCTCCTTGTGAAATTAGAGTACAAGTGCAACGCATTCTGAAATTAATAACTAACAGGCTGCTCCTGGGAGATAGTAAGGGTTTTCCCAATCACAGCATACCACCAGAAAGGCACCTGTAAACAAATCAATCCTTCCTTTGCCCAAACATATTAAGTAAAAAACAAAGCAAAACTTCAATCTTGCTTTAGTAATTGGATGTAGAGACCTGAAAAATATCTGAGGATTTTATCACGTACAAAATCGGTGGGAGAGTCATAGGTTGTAGCAGTCAAACCTGGATTAACTAGACGTTATTTCTTGGGCTTTTGATCAGGATACAACTGTATCTGCCAATAAGAAAGACCTCATCCAGGTGGTTGAAGCCATTCCTTCTGCTTTCCTAACAGCATTAGTACTACACACAGAGAAGGATTTCTAGTATGGTAGAAAAGGAGAACAAGGACCACAGTGGTATTAATTTCCTCAGCCCCTGAATTCTGAAAAAACTTTTTGTTTATTTTTGAGAGAGAAAGATTGTTACAGAAGGGAAATTTGGACACTGACAGGAAGAAGAATTAAGAGGAGACTGACCTCCGCAAATGCTTCCCAACTGATGTAGGTTTGTAAACTAGACCAGAGGTTACTTTCCAGAGTAACCAGACATGTGGCCAACTTCTCAGTTCATTACCCGTATATTAGAGATTACAGAGAGGCTTACAGAGTTTTCACAGCAAATGAGTTTTAAATTGCAAAAGGGCCCTAAGAGTACCCACAGGCAATGTCTTCATACCATATCTTGGGCACAAAACTCACAAAAACTTTTCTACCTACACAGCTCAAGGACTCACCTTTCCCAGAGCAAAAAGGATTAATTCTATATACCAAAGACCAGAAAGCCATAGGCTATGCCCCACTACAGACCTTGCTCATCCTTTGCCTCTTTAGCTCTCCCACAGGCTAATAGGGGAAAAGAGCCTATCCCAGCTCTGCTCTCCACTTCTTCCAACTTTAGCACACAAATACCTGGTGAGCAGCAGAGAATTTTGTGCCTCTCCTTCATGCTGCATCCTGCATCTTCCATTTTCCCTCTGGTGGCTTCTATGACAACCCCATACCTCTGCTGCCTGCCCCCATTTGATTTAGGCAATCAGAGTTGCAGCATTTGCTTCTAGTCAGCTACTCAGTCTAAGCAATTAGGCCCTTCATTAGCTCTTTGCAGAGGATCACTGCTCTATGACACACCTGTATCCCATCCCATCACCAAACACCAAATAACCTGTGTTAGGCATGAGGAATGGCTTCCATCAGAGTCAGCTGTAGTCCTTAAAATGTTAAGCCTTTCTGAAGTAGCCACCTTCTCCAAAAGAGTCTAGTAAAAAGCAAATAGTTCAGGCCATGACAAAATTGCCCTCTGCCCTACCTGCTCCCCATGAAGAATGTAAAGTGCTTCTACATGTGTACCTGTGAAGGTCAGCATGGAAGGTAGATGTGGGCCATGATTATCCTTCCTTGCTTGTATGAGGATTACACCAACCTGAAAATTAATTTAATCATTTTATATTCAGTGGCACTTTCATCCAAAGATCTTAAAGCTGTTCTCAAGCAGCAATTAATTAACTTCCACATCCCTGCTGTGAGGTGTGCACACATAAGTAGAGGAGCAGTTTTACATGCGAATTACAAGCAGCGCCAGGGAGCGGCTGTGAGGCAGCATAGCCACCTCCTCCTCCCCGTGCCTGTGTACAGCCCTGCAGCGTGTCTGCATATAGCCCGATTTATAGATGATGGAAACAGACACTGGGAGGTTACACATCATAAAACACATATGAGGCAAAGCCAAAAAACAGGTCATAGTGTATTGGGGATGCAATACTAATGAAAAATATTAAGCCAGCTCCATGCTTTAACTTTCTCTGTGCTTCTGCTGAGGAGTGTGAAAATGAGAGTTTATATTTCTGCAAGCACAACACCCTGTTCTCAGGCTCCCCACCTCTAAGGAAGACTTCCATTATTTGCTCTCTTTTTTTGAAAAACTGAATTCCTGCGATAAACATGTATCTATGTGCCAAATTTGGGTAGGTAAACTATGCACCTTTCTGGGGTAGACTAACATGGTATCTTTTCAAAAAGGATGAGTACTGTGCAAAATGATACCAAAGACTTTAGGACAAGCATAACGCAGCCAAGTGAAACTACAGGGGCAGGGCACATTAAGATGAGGATTCAGAAGATGACTGAGCTGATCTAACAACTTACTGCTACCAAAAGCGTTAATCCTGCTCCTCTCTGCTCAGCAACATGGTCCAATCCCCCTACTGTGCTCAGCCCTGGTACTTGTCTCAGCCCAGAGAGCCCGTTCAGCTGTCAAAACCTGCGGACAACCATTCTCCCATCTTGCTGTGTCAGTTTTAGCAGCAGTGCCCGGCTCAGGACCTGGGCCATTCAATGGAACAGCCTCAAATATTTCTCTGGATATTTCCTGCTCAGGAGATGACTTAATTTGAAGTTGTCACTCCTAATTATAACACCTACAGTCATAACCAGAAGGGATAGGATTATGCTATAGTCCATGGCTTTTCAGCTAAAAATGAAAAACAGGTTTTCATCTGCTTTCTTTCCAGCTTCCATTCTCTTTCTCTGGCCTCCTGAAATATACTTGTTAGGTAATGCAAGATAATCGCCAGTTGTCGAGATAATTGTCATTTACGTACTCCAGATAATTTCTAACTATCTTTTCAACCTTTGCCACTTCTCTGCACACATACAGGTGTTTAGTAGCTTGCATATAATGTGTCTCTTTTGTTTGCCATCACATGGGGCATGATGCAGGTGTGGGAAGGGATTTCAAACCAGTCTTCCTGTGGCTGTGGTGCACGTCAGTTTCTAATTTGTATGTGTCTCTCAGCAGGCTGTCAACACAAGACAAAATTGAGTGGCAGACTGTGGGGCAAATGCATCCCATGCACTGTGCTGCAGTGCTATAGAAACTTCATTTCACTTTGGTTGTTCTTGTGCACTACTGTAAATGATGGAAGATACAGAGTCCAACCGGCCCCAATGCTCAGACTGCATAGTTCTGTATTTTCTTCAGATTTTGCGTTTCAGAAAGTAGTTTACTTGGACAAAGAGGTGTCTTTGTCTCACCCTCGATTATGAAATTCAAATGACAGCCCTTTGCCTTAGGTGCTGCTTCTGCTTTTCCTCTCTACTTCTTTCATTTCTCCTCCCTGCTGCTACACTGGAGTGAATAATGCATTTTTTAGTGAATTTCCGTGGATTAGGCTTCCAATTAATTCAAGACAGTTTTACAGACTCTGCCAATTCAGGTTGCTAAAATTCGCTGGGAATTATTGGGGTAGGGTGAGGGGGTTTCCCATAAATTTTTTCCAGATTAACTACAAGAACTCAGTGGAAACAAATCAGTCATTTTTGCACGCTAGTATATACCATCAGTATGTGCAGGATTTATTTCAGCCCAAACTGAAAGCACAAATTACACTCTCTTCCTTTCTAAAAGGCCCAAACATGGTTTCACACCAACTGACAGTGGTAGTAATTAATGTGAAGGATCCCTGGGGTCCTTTAACCTCCTTTCTTAGCTTTTGATGGCTGAGACAGCCACAACCTGTGCGCCATTTAACTATCTATAAAACTGAGGGGGGAAAAGCATTTAAACACGACATTGGGTTTTCTTTAAACTCTCTAATGAGCTCTAGATAAAGCAGGGAGGCTTTTAGTGAGGATTTTAAGAAACACTTTTTTCCCCTCAATTGTTCTCCCTAGGGCAGAGCATTTCTGTCTCCTCATAGACAGACGAAATCCAGGAACAGCTCCCACAAAAACCAGGAGCAGTGGTTGTGTCAAAAAGGATTGCATGGTAAAGAGGTGCTGTGGGACTGGTTTGCCCCTTTCATCGGCTTGGTACAGTTCTCCTTGTCTGTATTCACATGTAAAATTGTGACAAGAGTTTTTCCTTTGCTTTTTTGTTTGTTTGCTGCAGATTTGCCAGCTACTCTGGGGTAGTTCAGAATTATTATCTCATTCAAATAATGCAGCTTTATGGCACTTTACTTAAATCAACTAATCCCTAAGAGAGGCAGCAATAACTATCGGTTGGACCTGGGGTTGGGAGCTAAAGTTTGCCACCAAAGTGTGATATCGGGCAAATCAGTCAACCTTCTGAAACCCAGATCTCTGTGTATTACCTCAGAAAGGAAGCATCCCCTCAGCAAAGCACTTAAATATCCTCTAACGATGGAGCTTGTTGGAAGTGTAAAAGGATATTAAAGGACCAGGGAGAATTTGCTTTCAGTGTGATTTCCAGTTCAGGGATTTCAAGTTACCAGTATAGGAGTGGCTCCTTGTTAAATATTCCAATACATTGTATGGTATATTATTATAAAACAACCTCTCCAAAATACATGCATTAAAAAGATACTGCAGACACAAAATGATGCACTCATATGTTTGAATTAAGCCTGCCTGTATCAGAGCTCTGCCAGACAAACTCTTGAGAAAGCAGCCAGCAGCTGAACCCTGCTCACCCCTGTGTCCACCTCCAGAGCCACATAGCAGGGTGAGAGGGGTTTCTGCTTAGAACTGACATTTCAGCTTAAACTGCAGAAGAAAGTGGGTTGCACTTGGACACCAGGCTGAACTGCAGACAACAGGCATACATCTCTCCTGCTTCATGGCAGGGGCAAGGAGTGCCTACAAAGGGCAGGAAGAGACCGCACAAAGCAAATAGCCAAGGATGGTGGTGCTTCACATTGCCACAGCTGAATCCACCCAAGCTTGTTTAGCAGAGCCCTGGGTTTCATTTGTCCACCTGAGTGTCTGCTCAAGCATGACCATAACGCCTCATCATATCAGAGTCTTATTGCCAGTAAGTGGGTGAACAGGTTCAGATAGAGCAAGAGCTATACCAGAACAGGATGTACTTTCACTTCACTTCTCCATGTTTTGTCAAGTGTCTGAAATTCTTGGTTCAGGCTGGAACCAGAAGCAGAGCACAAGAATCTTTTTAAAATATAGCAGTCTCTGGCTGATAATGGGAACAGTGAAGCAGCTATGCCCTGAGGTCTCTTTCTTTTATTTGCCTAATGCTCTGATTTACCAAAACTGCTGTACAGAAAATTTTGACACAGCCTTACCCTGGAGAAGATCAGAATTTAAGATCTGACATCTGAACTTAATTAAACATATAAGAAACAGTGAAGTGAATAAATCAGTTTTCCCATTTTGTGGTTTAGGAAAAAAAAATCAGGAAAAAAAAAATTATCTGAAAGAGCAGTGTTTCTGTCTGTTTGGCAGAATAAAAAAAAAAAGTCAGCTACAACTTTCAACTCAAATTGAAATATTTTGAAACAGTCTGAAAAACTTCCATCTATAAAATAAAATGGTTTGATATGCTAAAATGTTATCCTACTTCTAAATTTTGGCTGAAATAGTTCCCCAAATATACCCAATTTTTTTAATATTTCAGTCTCTTCATTTCTCAGTGATGTCACTTTACTCAGAAAACTTTTATCCAGTTCTGTATCAGAGTACTCCTTTTAATGGTAGTGAAATTACTCCCATGCACTGACACTGTTAAACCATTTATCATTTATTTACTGTTATCTATGCTTTCCAAAGTAACTAGTGTTTTGACTGTTCAATTTGAGATATCTTACAGCGATCTAGCTTTCAGAAATTCAGAAGACTTTCCTTATGAGAAATCAGAGCCAGCTGACCTGTGCCTACATGGGTGCTTCGGTTTGCAGCAGCAGAGCAGCTCTGAAGCGAGCTCCCACCTGAACCCAGTCACCACGTGCTGGTTGGATTGACAGAGCAATTCTGTTTGATTCCTTTCAGAGAGGACTGAACTGTCATCAGGTGTTAACCAACTTACAGGGACATAAGGGTTTGAACCAACAGCTGCTCCTTTGGACAGCTTCATACCATGTTTGTGATGTGGAAATTTAGTCCAGGAGATCAGACTGAATTTATTCTGAAGAAAAATCTCCAAAGAACAGGTAGTGTGGATGCAAAAGCCTCAGCACCAACTTCTTTAGTCAACTAGTCTGCCCTTACTGTGCTGATTTATTTGCTAATGTAGCCATAGCATAGGACATCTCATGGTGAATGTCAGAAAACACAATCAGATCACAAACAGTTCCTGAAATTAAAAGCAATAAAAAGAGAGCAATTTGCAAGATGAATTGAAAGAAAACAGGAAGGACACAGCAGTAAGCTCATGAAATTACTGAACTTACATTTCTTCACAATGGTTTCTTGGTCAGGGCAGGAATTAATATCTCCTGTGTTAGTACAAAGAAAGAGACATCCCAGTCACTTTTAGGTGATAGTAGGTAATCTTTTCATAGATAGACACCTTGCAGCAAACTAATTTCAACAAGAGTTTCACCAGTAGAGATGCTGCAAAACCAAATTCTGTATCTGAGACAGAAAATACCAGCACTCTAATGGTAAAGTATTATTTTTCTATGAATGTTCATTTAAAAGTTAACATAGTAACTATGAATTCAGCTTAGTATTTTTAATATGACCTCACATAGTAGTGTCTTGGCCTGGAAAAAACTATGATGTCATATGTCAACTATTCATTACAAATCCACTAATTGAAAACTTACCAAAATCCTTTGGAGCCATATTCTAATAATGTCAACATTTCTGTAAGCAAAGAAAAGTAAAGATGACAAGAAGTTGTCATTCAGCTCCAAGCCAAAATATTACTATCACAGTCAAGTCTACCACAAAAGGAAGACCATGTTTTTAAGACATTACAGAAGTTTGCAGAAGTCTGCAAAATTATCAGCTGAGATCATGACATAAATGTGAGATTAAATGGATGAGACGTTGTAGATATCTTAGCTACATCCAAAATTTTCAGTCTAAATTTAATGAGACACACCACAGTGGGTCTTGCTGTTACACAGTCCTGATGTTCACGGGTGGTGCACTGGGAACCCCGCGGACATCAGTGGGGAACAGGGTGCAGTAGTCAGACTGTAGGGAAGACAATCTTTGACAGTTCAGCCATCCAAGGAGTTTGATCATAGCTCATCATGCAAATCCTGAAAACCTTATGCTACTAAATTAATTCCTAAACCTCAGTTTCTACAACATGTAAAAACTGATCAGAAGAGAAGAAGTTGCCACTTTAAGATGCTTTTCTCTGTAGTTTTTTCAGTTAGTGGGACTGTGGAACAAAGGGATGGCAGGCATGGAAAAGCTGAAAATCCACAGCAGTTCTTTTATATCTGTAGCTCTCGTCTCTCATCTTTGATAAGTGTAGCAGCCCAAAATTTCAGCTGAACATCTGTTATACCAGAAGTGTGCTGGTTTGCTTTCTCAGAGCTAAACCAGGAGTTTCACTCTCACAGAAAACATGTATGCATGGGTACATGCATGGATGCATGAGTGTAAAATAAGCTAATTCTAGCTATTGTTGGAGACTTAGTGAGCAAAAGATATCTTCTTCAGTATCAACCCTACCATTATCATTATGTGCTTTTCTTCTACACATATGACTGGATTTGAACCAACAGCTACTTTCTCATTTTTCTTTTTCCCATACTATAAGGAAGAATTTTAGAGAGAATATTGAAAATTAAGTTAGAATTTAACAGGTTTTCTCATTAAAACTTAAATTTTTTTCCTTTGAAAACTTACAAGGACTGCCCCATAGTTAGACAAAAAGCTGCCTAAATTATAAATGTATCTCTTCGGGTAGGATAACTTAAGTACCTAAACCTTCAGGCTGACCCAAGTCCCTACAAAGAGAACAGCACGAGGCCTAGATAACACTTAAGTGCTATTTCAAGAAATTCAGTACTGAAGAAGCTTGGACAAATCTCATACACTGGGGTAAGCTCCCTCAGAGCCTTACTGTTTCAGAAGATACATCCTCAAGCATTAAAAAAGAAATTTTGTGGCATTTCAGAAGACGACACCCAGAAGCATTGAAGGAAGCAAAAATCTCCCTACCTCAAGATTTGATCCAACCCTGAGTCTTAAGTCCAGCTTTATCAAACAGATGCCATTAATTCAGCCATTAGCAAGATAGTGGCCTTCCATAAAATTCGATGTATATCAAAGTTAAATGTAACCTTTCATTCCCTGGGGAGCAGATAGGTCTGAACTGTGAGGTGGCCCACTAATTTTCTATGATCAGTAAAACTGTAGCTCAATACCAGGCAATCCTATAATTTGTATATTGATTTTTGTACTTACTTTGTGCCACTTCAAATAGAAACCAGGCCTTTCTCCTGCCATGCCTAATAAAACATTAAAATGCAACTGTTTAAGCTCAACATTCAAATAGATTTACAGAAGGGGGAGGGGGGGGCAGAAAAGAGGGAAGTAGAAAAGATACCTCCAGAAGGATTATGAATAAAGTAAATTTAATGAGTTTTGCAGTCCTGTATTTTAGGACTAGAAGACTTTATGGTTTCCTGTGGGGTGTCATGTCACCTTCCAGAGTCCCATAATTCTCCAAGTGCATACTGGATGAAATTCTAGTTTGGGACAGCCGGAATGAGTATTTCAGCTAAGGCTTTAATATTAGCTACCAGAAACTTGGGTCCTTTCCTAAGTGTTTGTGAAAACATGAGCAAGTGCTCTTGAGAGTATTCCAAGTTCAAGTTTATTTACTTTACTGATTAGAATTAGATGTGCAGAGAATGGTTCTTGCACGATAGGGGTGGGAGCATGGTGTTATGAAACAGAACAGCTTTTTAGCATTTACAGTTCAAACATGAGGGCTGAATCCATAACAAGCCTCTCTAAATTCCTAAAAACAGCATTTGGTGAACCTGTAGCATTCCAAATCTCCAGCTCATGCTTTCACCTTAATTAATTGATCAATACAAAACTACAAAGTCTCCAATTATTCTAAATATGCTTTGTTCTTGACAAGGTGCAATATATTATTTAAGGATTACAGGCTTTTCATATTAAGAAACTGCAAACTTCTGAGATTTCAACACTTATCATTCTAATTGTGCACAGAGGCAGACCGGATCTGGAGGCTGGGTAACGTTGTTTTGAGAAACCTGCGTAGTTAGTCGTAACTGTGGTGGGTGTTCATTCCTGGAGACAATTTAACATACAGCATATTTGGGCAGACCTCTTAAATAATGAACAACAGAGGAGAAAATTATCTAAATACTGAACTAAGATGTATTATCTGAACGATTGGGATCCCGGTTTTAATGCAGCTTTCCAAGGTTTTAGCAAAACAATTGTGTCAATCTGCTTCATGTGTGGAAGGAAACATCAATTCATTTTCCTCTGTGTGATAGATAACCAGTAAGATGAGAGGATCCTATATATTACTAATGATAGGTTGCAAATGATAAAAAGTACCTATATGCTAGGGAATTATACGAAGTATAGCATTAAAATTTGTTAAAAGTAAAGGCATGGTATTAATTAGGGGACAAGGACATAGAAGTTCTGACAGAAAGAACTGGATTGCTGAAAATGCAATGTTCAGTGTGAGAGATGAAGGTGAAGCATCTGCAGAAAATCTCTTACCTTTCTGGGGAGGGAGGATTCTGACGAAAAATTCATATATCACTGATGTAGCTCCTAAGAGATACTAATTCTGGCCTTATTTTAAAACCAGAAGGTTAAAACTTAAAAATTAGAGAATTTTCTCGATCATATAGACCTGAAAAAGTAAAGCCAAATAAACTTTTCACTTATTTATACATTTCACTTATTTGGAATTGTATTTTTGTACATTTCACTAACCTTTATAAACTTGAGGGAAAGGTGCCATTTCATTATAATGATATGACTGACTTCCTTACTAATTTGGAAATACATGTATTACACACAACACATCAGTAAGTCACGTTAGAAAGGTGGTGTGTGTTCCAGAGGTAGTATGAATAAATTATTACATGCAGTTGCCCTGGTAACTCCTAATTTGTTACTGCATAACAGAATTACTTGTGTCTAAATGGCTACAAAACTTTTCTTGAGGTTGTTATAAAAACATAAGTTTGTAATTTCCTTTTACTTTCCAAATTGAATACATGTATCTGCATGTGTATATGTATGTATTAAATAGGAAAGATGCTTTTCCAGCTTAAATTTACCTTTCATATAGTTACATATCCTAGGGCTCTCATCATGGAAAGCATCTTCTCCATGCAAAGGAAATGACGGTCCCTGTTGCTCTGGAAGAAAAGTCCTCCAGAACTTGCAGCTCCCCTCTTCAGGCACTAGCTTCGTAAAACAGCTAATAAGAGTTTTTAAAATTCCACTTTACTGGTCTCGATTAGACTTTAGGAAGAAAATATAAAGCAAATGTAGGATTTTTATCCTATTTATCCCAATTCTGATAGAAAACCAGAATGATTCAACAAAGCTATTAAGTGAAATAAATGGTCTCATACTTATCACTCGCTGATTGTGAATAAGACTTTTTCAAACATTTGTTTCATGGTTTAAAATAAACAGTAATAGATAAAACGCATTTAAAATACATATACACCTCCTTATAAAAGAAAAAAACCCCAAACAAACAAACAAAAAACCCAACACCTTTAAAGTTGCTTCTTTCAACACTTCTTAACAGAAAAAAACAAAACCGAGAAAATGTTTTCATCAAATTTGACAAATAAAAAAGAACGTAATTTTAATCCAGTGACAATCTCAGAGTCTAACAATAAAGTAAAGCACCCATAATTCTGTTTAACTGTGCTTGATGTGAAGGATTTATTTTGTGATCATTTTAGTGCATAAACCCTGATGAATAATGGAATTTTAGAAAAAGAAACCCTATTGAGTCAAGCTTCATTGACATCTGACTGGTAGTCTAAAAGCCTGCAGAGAGGGTCCAAAGCAATGCATCATAGCCTCCCAGCAGGTCATTAAGGCATTACCCAATTAGAAAGCAAGGCTACGGAGCGACATTGTTCACAGCAGAGCAAACATAATTGATTTTTATTTCAACAGGGGGGAGAACCTCCTTACTAAAGAGCTTTAGCATAATTTCTCATTTAGGAGAGGTTTAAAGAGATTTGTGCTGGAGTATTTAATTCCAAACCCTGGGACAGTCTCTGGCAATGTGTATAAATTAAGGGGCAGTTGACTTCACTCATTCATATTCAAAATAGAGACTCGCTTGTTGCTCAAAAGTAGCATGAAGATTTCTGAGCAATGGCGTCCAACACCAGCTGTGCAGGGGCACAGAGCTTGGACCCTCACAACCTTTATATAGTTCATGTAGCTATCAGCAAGACAGTTTCCTGCTTTAAGACATCTCTCCTAGGCATTTTAACATGCTAATACACTGTATGTAGTCAATAGCTCTTTAAGAGCACCGTGCAGATGGAATTCGCTCCCAAGACATCTTCATCATCATCATTCTCCTCTGCATCTTATTGTTTCCCAACTGGTTATTTTTGATCCCACTGTTCATGGGTGGGAATGTTCAGCAACAGCCAGCCTGTAGCAAGAACAGCTCTTAATGAACGACAGCTTGGATTTTCCCAATTTGCTGTATTACAGTAGCACAGTGGAAAATGTTACTCCTGTTATCTCCCATAAGAAACATGCTTCTCCTTTTACATATGATTAACATGATGCCTTTTATCATTGCAAGCCATGCAAGCTAAAAAAAAAAAAAAAACCAAACAAATTTCAGTCCTTTTGCAAGCACCACACTCCAGCTTTGAAAGCAATCAAATCATAAATTATGCAAAGAACGTTTATTTTCATTTACTAACAGTCAGTGTTTCAGTGGCATACAAGTAACTTTTCAGGAGATGCTTCTTCTGGAGTCTTTGCATCTAAGTTCCACTGGAGAACAGATAGCTGGAAAATGCTATAAAATCCTCACTTTTTACAAGACCCAAAGCGACACAACAAAAATTTTTTACTGGAAATATTTGTAGATTACTATCTCCAAACTATGTATACAGTAGACTTGAAAAAATATTTTTTCCTCTATTTCTTTTACTTCAGTGTGCCGAATGAATCACTTCAAAAATAAATAAATAAATTAAAGGATTTCTCAGCTGCAAAGGCAGCAGTCCAAGCAGTGAACTTCATATGCTGGGTCTATACCTAAGAATCATGTGACTCATCTGTCTCTAATTTTCTATTTTCCGTCATGTTTCCAACAAAAATAATTATCATTTTCAACTTGACTTATGTGTTAAACACTCATTTTTTTTATTCTTAGTTAAAGAAAAACAAGGAAAAAAATTTTATATGGCACTTTCATTTCAAAGTCTGCCAGCAATACAGTGACAATTTTATTCCCCTTGGTTGTTCACAGGCCTACTTCTCTATCTTGGTTAAGTGCTGTCCTGAAATACAAAGAAAGCAAAGATATAGTGTAAATAATTTTTATAAACACTTATGCACTCAGATATATCACAAAGCTAGCAGCAGCGAGGGCAATTTAACAGTCGTTTGTCTTGCCATGGCACTTACAAGCCCCAGGCACAGATTGCTACCCCTCAGTGTTAGTCACGATGCCAACACACATCAAAGAAGCAATCGTTGCCCCTGAAAACTTCTCCTGTAAATTTTATACCCAAGACCAGCTGCTGATGGGTTTATCCATATAATCCCAATTTTGTTCCTCTTTTTTAATGTTAGGATCAAAATCAATTTTTACTGTTGTGCAGATCAACACAAGTATAACATTTCGGTAGCAGCAGCAATATATTGTGCACTGCTGCTTAGTCAAGTAGCAAGTTTTTCTGAGGGCTGCCAGGTCACATCCAGTGCCCATTTCATGATAGGACCAGCATTCTCTCTTCCTCTTGTGCTAGAAGGACTACAGCTAAAATCAGCTTCTGTGGAGCCTTTACCACAGATAAATTTACTGTCAATTGGCAGTCAATCAGATTATTCAAATCCACACATATTTAACTGACTAAAGGACCCGCTCCTTCCATCACATCAATGCTTAAAAAAAAACTTTTAAACTAATTGTGACAGAAACCATCAGTGCATGAAGTGGTGTGGTCATTTTTGTTAGTTACTACTACAGACTTACTACCTGTACCGCAAACCATTTCAACTGCAGTGGTTCCTGGGAAATTATCTTTCTTCACAGAGAAGCTCCCACCAACAGACCAGCTAAAAAACTGCAAAGCCATCAGTAAAACACATAGTTTCTAAGATATCAGCTAGATCCACAAACATCAAAAAATGGTTCAGGATTAAGCTGATCCTTACTTTGAAAACAAATTATCTGTTTCAGTGGTTCTCTACCCTTCTCAGTTTGTGAACATATAAATTTTTTCTAGCTGTAATGAAGACGCCGTATCATACAATAATCATAATAATAATATTAATAACAACAACAACAACCACCACCACCTTTTTTTTCTTAGCCTTGTTATAACTGTCATGTACCTCTTGAAAGTAGTCATTGACAATTAGAGGTTTGTAGCCCCAAGTTTAGCAATCACGGGTCAGGTAGTACACTTAAAGTATGGAAACTGAGCACATATTGAACAAATATCTTGAAAGCACGTTGGAGAAAGTTAAAAACTAGCTGAACTCCTCAAGTGTAGACATACCCTTACTGTGCACCAGCTGCACAACTGAAGCAACAAACCTGCAGGGGTGCACCATGCAATAGGCAGGCCAGGGAACATGGGAGAAAGAGCACTTGCTAAAAGCCAGACACAGGCACAGGAAAATACCCTTTCCAGCTTTGAGAAGGATGAGTGGGATGGTTTACATCTGGAATTAATGCACCTCTTGACTTAATGAAAATAGGCAATGCTTGGTTTTGTATGCTAGGTTAGAGTGTTTTGATTTGTAATGAGGGAAGAAAGTGTAGAGCACACTGTACATGGCTGCATTCTCCCACAGGTGTGTGACGTGTGGGCTGGAGAAAACAGGCTAATTTTAGAAAATCCACTTGTTAAATGTTTCTGGAGTTTAACTTTGTAATAGGAGACATGCTGATACTACAGTCCTCGAACATTCCTCACCAGTGAGAAAACAGAGGGAAATGGTCTGAAAATTTAGTGCTTAAAATGATAACTATAAATTATACTGTAACTCCAGTGCTTTTAAAATGCTTATTTTACTGGAGGATGTTGAGCAAGGCTGTGTTTTTCTCCAGGGAAGAAATGCTGTAGTTCACCACAGTAAATCTGTATGCTGGCACTTAAGTTCATGAACAACCATTATTTAGTCTATAAAATCCTTCTCTAATATTCAGTAAACTGTATGTTGTTGAATTCTTAAAAAAAAAATCTTGGAAAACCATCAGAATTCTCTGATTTTACATTTTACATGGTATCTTATATACTAGTTCATTTTCTATAACCTTCATTTATATGCCCACTGGCTAGCTGTATGTTTAATCTTTAGCATGAATGGACATAGTATAGTTACACACATTGTATGTAGCATGTTTGTTTGTATCTATGCTAATTGAGAGACTAATTTCCAGAAAGACAGACAAGAGCACGAAGAGCCTCTTGAACATGAAACAGATCTGAGGTTTGTTGACTAGGAAAGGAGGAAATTTCTGAGTGTTAGAACTCGTGAAGGTTCACCTCTAACAGAGCCCCTCTGTCTAGTGCTTCGAGAGCAACACTGGAGGCAGAAAGCCAGAGCCGGAGAGCTGAGTTGTATTACACCCATTTAAGAGGCCACAAACTTAATTCATATGTTTGCAGTAGTTTGGATAAGCATTTTGCCTGAAATAGAAAAAGCAACCCACAATTCTTCAAATCAAAGCTGACATTGCCCTGAGAGAATTTTTCTGATCTAAACATGTCTGGGGGGGACCCAAACTCTCTATCCAGTTTTCTCCTCTGGAAATCAGAGTAACAGGTAAGACCTCTGATCGTAGACCAAGGTCCTTTTATAATAAATGCCATAATGATACAGAACAAAAAGGACTTATGACATAAATAATGGGACAACATGGAAAATATCTCCTAAGTGGAATCTTAGTTTTCCTTCAGTGTCCTTCAAAACGCCAATGAAAAATCATCAAATGAGCCAGCAAGAAAAGTGACACGAAAAATGAATTCATCAGGTTGAAGGCTGCGTGCTTAATCGACGTTACTAGATCATAAAGCTTTTGAGTAAAAATCACTGTCACCTCTTCCTTCTTCTCCACTACATCTTCCCCTAGCGATGATGCAAACATGAATTTTCTGTTAATTTTGGCTGGGGGGGGGGGGGGGGGGGGCAGTGGATGTCTCTATTATTTTTGGAGATCTTTCTAATAACAAAAAAATGCCACAAGAATTTTTTGGTTTGTTTCAATGAATAAAACTGGAAACAAGCAAATGCTGAGGTGGAAAAAAGCACTGTTTCATGGCTAGTAACTCTCTTCCACAACCACTGCATCCTCAGACTTCTTACCTCTCAGAAATCATAAACTGGCATTTACATATGAAGAAATGAAGTTTAATGAAACAAGTACAACCCTATATTACATGAGGAAAACATGTGTATTCTGCTTTTCAAAACAAAACAGGATTAGATTCTGAGGACTTGAAGTAAATGGATTTTCTAATAAAATTCCATACTAATGGTAAATACAGTAATCTGCCTTAAATCATATTTTTATGGGGTTTTAAGTAATCTATATTCAAAGACACACACAGTACAGGAGGGACTTCTTCAATGCATATCTTGTAGCTTTGGCAAACTGTCAGCTTATTTCATGCTGAGCTTTTCCTGAAGTGGAGGAGAAAACAGAAGAGGCAAATATACAGTATGTTGGCAAGTTTCTGTAGCAATGCTACCATTGCAGCAAACTGATTCACAGTAAGTTTATTCACTTTGAACAGGTCATCAGGCTACCAATATTTTCACCATCCATGACTTAATGTTTTGTGTTGAAGCATTTATCGGGCCTTGTGATGGTTACATTCACAGATACCAGTAAAAAGAAATGTTAACGTTCTTTTATCTCTGCAGTGTTTCATGACTAAAATCTTGGTGCTGCACCGTTCAAACTTTACTGATTTAGGAGATGCACGGTGTCCCATAGTTTTATATAGAGTAAGAAACTGCAAGCAATGTTGACTGTTTAACTCCACATTAAGAAGAGATGCAAATAACGAGGTCTGAATGCCCAATACTAGCAGTAATAAAGTGGAAAAGCTTTATTTTCTTTAGCTTAGTACAGTACAATCAAAGAAGAGATATATGTCACTGAGGAGTATTTCTGATCATGCAGTCCAAGTCCCTTTAAATGGTACAATAAGGTCTATCCCGCAGCCCCATGGAAAGCAGATGGGACGCTAATGACCGAGGCCTGCAAGTGTTTGAACCTGCAGTGCCATGTTCAAAGTTCATTGATGTCAAGGCACATCTGTCATGTGCCCTGACTTTAAATGAGGTCCATAAAAAACATCAAGCATGAAAGTGGTCAGGAGTCAGATGGGGCCTTTCTTGTGAATGAAGATAGTCAAGAATATGTTTGCCTGAAATCATTTCAAGGCTGGGCTCATGGAAAAAGGCCAGACTTTACTAAAGCATTTATCAGAAAATGGTGCACCATTCTTAGCATCTATAAGCATGCACATTAATACATTTTCAGAAACTGGCACATTATACCAAATTTTATCTAAAAGTAGAAGACGGAGAAAGCAAGGCAGAAAACTTAATTTTTCCAAATGCCTAACTCTTCCTAAATTTTCACATTATAGTTTTTCAGCTTTTTCCTGGATATAGTTTATATAACTATATAAACAATTTAATCATTTACCACTGTAGAGAGATGGTCATAAATAGTCATTTTTATTTGTGCAACATTTTTTCCATCTTATGCTTTCCATGTGCCCCCAGAAGTTCCAGGAATACACATGGGAGAATTTTTGGGGGGAATAGATTTTAACAAACTAAGAACTGTGAAAAACATTACACATTTTTCAACTCCTAAGCACAGGGAGTGAGTTATGCCTATCTGATGAGAGCTACACCATTTCCCCTAGAGGTCTATTCATTTACACCCCAAGAAGTATTAAAAAAATATCTTTAAGCTATAAATACCTACAAAGACATTAATGAAACTTGCTACTGTGTCTGGGCAATTTACTGAAACTCATATATTTCAATAAATTATTCATTAGGATTTATTTTCCATAACTATCACACATAAATTACTGATAAATGCTAGTGAAATCTGACAGCTGAAAACATCTGTCCTCCCATGCTTATACATCTTAATTTTCCTCCTTCAGCTTGTCTTTATTTCTCAAAATTAACTATGCCAAACAGCTTAAGGATACAGTATATTTGATTGATGCCACACAAAACAGAGCTGTATGGCATACTATACACTTAGAAAGGATACAGAACATCATTTCCAAGGCTGAAATTGTCTCAGTAAGAACACCAACTTTTTATGCCTATGGCTAATGAATTTGTCTTCCGAAATAAATGTATCTTTTGGACTTGGATCAATGCATGCCTTAATTAAAACCATGTTTCTGTATAAGCACCTAACAAGAACACATGAAGGCCCTATTTAAATTGGAAGAGAACAGTATAAACTGGTATGGCTTTTAAAAGTAACTGCTTCCAGGTGCAAAGAGAATGGAAGTTTAGTGCCGTTTCCAACTTAATGCTTGGATGCCTTTGTTCTTGAAAGTGTAAGGTTTCCCTCATTCTCAGTTTTATGACTGCAGGTTTCTATGTTGCATAACACCCTATAACAGAGCACCAAAGGGCTTAGTTTTATTGTTTTGTTTCACTTTATTGACTGCATGTTTTATTCAGCTAATATGTGCCATAGAGGCAGGCAGTAACATCTCAATTACAACGCCAGTGCTCTTCCTTCTCTGTAAATGACCAGCTTCAGTCTGCACTTTATTATATTCACATGCAGATGTTAAAAAGCAAGAAAGGAGGGGTTAGGGAAGTCAAAGTGGAAACAGACTTTTTAAAGCATTACAACTGGAAAGGCTTTTTTTCCCAGGTAATCTTCTAAAGCTAAACACATTCCAGTATATGATATTTATGCTGTGGCAAGCCACCAAGCACCAGCAACTATTGCATAGAAATGGGTGTGAGAAAGTTCAAATCTAAATAAAAACTCCTCCAGAGTTTGATCAGAGCTGGATCTGGTATTTCACTTTATTCATTTCTACTATTGTGCATCCCTGTTGGAGAGCCAAAGAGACTTTGGCAATGCAACAAGTATACAAGCAAGAAATTGGCACTCACTACAGCTTATTCAATGTCCTGAATATTAAAGCTTGTTTTACTAAGAAGGGGAATGCTGAACAGGATGACATTAAGAGTCTTCATGGATCCTTTTGTAATGCCATTGGATTTTTTCATTCCCACAAGGGCAAAGAGACAGATCAGGTTAACATTAATGACAGATACAATCTTTTCCTGTTAATCAAAAGTATGCTGAGCTGGCAGGGCAATGCGTGGGAGGTTGGGGGAACAGAGGGGAGAAAGTGAGAAAAAAAAAATTGAAAATTTCACTAATAAAATAGAAACAAGGCATTCCTTTGCAGGTGGAGCTGTAATTGAAGTGAGTGGGAAAAAAAACTTCTCTCTTATTTTTTCTGAAGGGTGCCAACTCTGGTAATACAGCGGCATCGATCAGTTCAGCACATGAGCCCAAGTCCTGCCAATGGAATTGAAACTTTAACATCTAGTTTTCTGGCCATTGATAAATAGCCAAATACCAACAACTACCAGAAATCACTGTCCCCATAACCAGCAGATACTGGATACTTAATGCTGTAAGGAACAGCTCTTTGCCTTCCCATAGGAAGTGCCTGTGAGCCAGCAATGGATTGTTCCTGTGAAGGCAGAGACTGTGGCATTTTCTAGCTACAGACAAGGAAATAATCTCTATAGTGTTTCAGAGATTATTTATAAATACTTTACTTTAGCTGAATTGTTTATACTGCATTGTGAGCCTTCTGGAAAATGATGATAATTTCATCTTGTGTTTATAAAGAACTCAAATATTCAATATCTAGCTTGGTTAAAGGCAACTGGAAACAGCTAGATGTATTCACAGTGATACTTCAGGCCAATTTGACAACAATAAGAAAGAATGATTTCTTTTTAGTCTGGTATAAAGGGTAGTTTATTACACAGACATTTCCCTGTCTTCAAAGGGCAAAAACCTGGCTCAGCTTTTTCACATTTCTCCCACATCTTGATTTTAGCATACACCATTCCTACCTTCTATTGGTCATTTTTGTCAAATTCATATTTCCAAGTATAAGTGACCTGCTCAAGATCATTCTTAGTAGCAAAGTCACACAACTAAGTCCGAATGCCAACATATATCCCCTATATAGGGCACTTTAAGCCTGTTGCTCCACTCACTGACTACATCCAGTGGATTTACTGGATGGGGAAAGGGGAAAGACTTTGCAGACCAATCCTGCAAGAGGTGTGTTTCCTGCAAGGTGCTACCAGCCTTTGCTCCTGTGGTGACACCAGGAATCAACATTTGGGCTGACACCTTACACGAGCAGAGTATTCCCTGATGTTCTTACCCCGGCTCACCAACCAAGCAAGCCCAGGGTTGATGCTTAAGTCCAACAGGAAGCTAGATGGGAAACTTTTGTAACTCGTAACAGCTTCGGTTTGTTATGTAATACTAAGCTTGAGAAATTTTCCACAGAACCTTCCAATTCCTTCTTTCTTAATTCGTATCAAGTACATGGACAACTACCCGTGGTGGCAGCACTGCTGAAGGGTCAATGCTTGCGCTACAGCACCCTTCCCTCTGTTCTGAAAGCCGGTCTGCTCCTCACACCGGTGGGAACGATACAACAATCCCAGCTGTTTTGGCTCAAAAAACATTCAGCTTCAGGTGCAAAATGAGCAGCCTGACCCCACAAGGGACAATTAAAAATTACTTTTAGCAGCAGGCAGAAAGAAATCCCTTCCTTTAAGTTGGGGATTCCTAAATCTGTCAAAGTAAAGAAAAAGAGAGCAGGCTGGAGCACCCTATAAAGCCCCTACAGAGCCAGGCAGAGGCCAGCAGCTGCTCCTGTGGTCCATAGGCAGTATGTATAGGAGCAGCAGCCAGGAGAGGTGCAGCAGCACTGGGACCCAGTACGAGGTGGGTCTCATCTTCCGAACCCCACCCAGGACAGCTGCGTAGATCACATTATTCTGACTTTATTGTTATTTATGATTATTTATTAAGCATCAACAGCATGCCTGGAACTGTACGAGGGACAAATAGAGAGTCCCTTCCCAAAAATGGAAGCAATCAGGCTTTGTGTGGGAATCCTGAAATCCACCCAAATTAAAAGGCCCCACTCAGTCTCCAGGGCTGTTAATTCGGCACGTATCATGAGCAATAAATTCACTTGGAAAAAGTTTTAGAAATCAGTGTTTGTTTGGTCTTTGACAGCTTGCTCAAACCAGAAGTTAGAAGTCAAAGACTGAAAAATAAACACACTTTTCCCTCAATCCCTCAGTTTCTTTTTTGCCAAAGTATATTAAAATACAGTCAGTACCTTTGATATCCTGATATGATTTCTTCCTTGACTTTCATGGCCATATAAAGATATTATCTTTGACAGTTGGGCTGGAGGCTTTCCTGATGTAAACCAGTGTCACACCAGTAAAGCCAATGTAACTACATAGAATGAAACCATGGAATGATACAGACCTATATGTCTATTTATTTTCTGAATGGGGAACAGGGTAGCAAGGCTTAATGATCCAACACATTTATTTCCTGCTGAGAGAGAGGAAAAAAAACTATCATTCTAACTGTACATAGTACATATTAAATTATTGTTATTGAACTTTCATGTTAAATCCCCGGTAATCTGAGTTCTGCTCAGCAGTGAAAACTATACTGCAGCTCTGCTACTGATAACATCATAAATACAGCATTACAATAACTAATGCTGCCCTCCTATGACACACTGCAAATTAAGAACATTATTAACAAAACCTGAAGTGGATGCATATGTCAAGCCTTGCTAGATGAAAATGTATTTTTTCACTGTTTTACTTCCTTGACTGTATCACAAAACCATAATTTTTCAGGTCTGTACAAACATACTGTATATTTTTAATATTATATTAATTGAAAAAACTGTTACTGTATTGTGGTGGGTTGACCCTGGCTGGATGCCAGGTGCCCACCAAATCTACTCTATCACTCCCCTCCTCAGCTGGACAGGGGAGAGAAAACATAACAAAAGGCTCGTGGGTTGAGATAAGGACAGGGAGAGAGCACTCAACTAATTACCACCATGGGCAAAACAGACTTGACTTGGGGAAAAATAACTTAATTTATTACCAATCAACCAGAGTAGGGTAATAAGAAATAAAACCAAATCTTAAAACACCTTCCCCCCATCCCTCTCTTTTTCCTGGGCACAGCTTCACTCCCGGTTTTCTCTACCTCCTTCCCCTCAGCAACACAGGGGGATGGGGAATGGGGGTCTTGGCCAGTTTGTCACATGTTGTTTCTGCCGCTCCTTCCTCCTCAGGGGGAGGACTCCTCACTCTTCCCCTGCTCCAGCGTGGGGTCCCTCCCACAGGAGACAGTCCTCCACAAACTTCTCCAACATGAGTCCTTCCCACGGGCTGCAGTTCTTCACGAACTGCTCCAGCATGGATCCCTTCCACGGCTTGCAGTCCTTCAGGAGCACACTGCTCCAGTGTGGGTCCCCCACGGGGTCACAAGTCCTGCCAGAAAACCTGCTCTGTGGACTCCTCTCTCCACAGATCCACAGGTCCTGCCAGGAGCCTGCTCCAGCGCGGGCTTCCCACGGGGTCACAGCCTCCTTCGGGCATCCACCTGCTCCAGCGTGGGGTCCTCCACGGGCTGCAGGTGGATATCTGCTCCACCGTGGGCCTCCCTGGGCTGCAGGGGGACAGCCTGCCTCACCATGGTCTTCCCCACGGGTTGCAGGGGAATCTCTGCTCCGGCGCCTGGAGCACCTCCTCCCCCTCCTTCTTCACTGACCTGGGGGTCTGCAGGGTTGTTTCTCTCACATATTCTCACTCCTCTCTCTGGCTGCAGTTGCTGTTGCACAGCAACTTTTCCCCCTTCTTAAATCTGTTATCCCAGAGGTGCTACCACTATTGCTGATTGGCTTGGCCTTGGCCAGCGGCAGGTCCATCTTGGAGCCAGCTGGCATTGGTGCTATCGGACATAGGGGAAGCTTCTAGCAGCTTCTCACAGAAGCCAACCCTGTAGCCGCCCCACTACCAAAACCTTGCCATGCAAACCCAATACATTCCACCCCTCACCTCTGTGAATCACATATTTAAGAATTATCATTAAAATCCACATTTATCACACAGTCTTCACAATCTTCACTCACATCGACAAAAAAGAATTCCTCACACCAAAATCAAAACAACATCATCACAACACCGAAAGGAAGTGGACAATTTACACACAATCCACCCCTCGCCCCTTCACCACAATTAGAACAACAGAAATTGCCCACATTCTGCTCTCTAACATTGTTCAGTCCATGCTTTGCCCATTAGACCCATGAGCCTTTTGTTATATTTTCTCTCCCCTGTCCAGCTGAGGAGGGGAGCGATAGAGCAGCTTTGGTGGGCACCTGACGTCCAGCCAGGGTCAACCCACTTCACGTATCCTACCCTTTGTACCCAGGAAATCTCTTTAACAGTCACAGTGTTCACTTTATAGGCTATGATTTGGGAACAAAAAAAAAATCCTTTGTTAATATTCCTCTCTAAATGGTGACTTCTTTATGTGGGTTTCATGAAGCAAATCTATCTTTAAAGAAGAAAAGCTCCAGTGCGTATTCAGTGATCCCCCTACTTCTGCCAGAAGAATCTCTTCAAGTCAACCTTCACGTCCAATTACGTGGAAAAAAAGACAAAAGTCACAGACCCCAATTTCTCATACCATGGGAGCCCACATGCAGCTGTAGCATGAATGAGTATTAAACCTGAATTTCTTTAAGAATCAACAAGGCACGCAACTTATACCGGGGGGGGGGAATCTGTTGTTCTGTCCCATGACTGCAGTAGGACCAACATCACTTCCCTGCATGCGAGCACAGTGTGGGGCATTTAGTGTCTGGGAACAACACCACACATTCGTTTATACCACCATGGAGTTTCATTTCACTCTGTCAAAGCAAGCAAAGAAAGTTGTATTACCAAAGGACTTCCAAGTTATTGACATTCGAACCTGAGGAGAGATACCCTTGGAAGAAGCATCAGCAGAAAGCTAAAGCTTCTCCCATTTTGGACCCTCCTTTGTGCGAAGCACACTAGTAAATGTTGCTTTCACCAGCAGACCAGCCAACCACAAAACTATCTGGCTTATTTGGTGAGATCCAGCAGAAGCTGTTTTTGTGGGAGTTTCATCTGTTGGAACTACAGCACAATGGACAATGATCACTGCTTAAACATGTAAATAACCTCCACGTGAAGTGCATATGTAATGCCCTTCAGAAAGCGATCTGCACAGGCATGTTTGACATTCATCACACTCTTCTGGTATCTGAGGCTACCTTGAGAAGGAGGCTACAATGCACTTCTGTGGTGAAATTAGTGCATTCACCTCTGTTGCTGTTAAACATTTCTTTTTGTCTGTACTGGCTACTCCACTCCTGTAACAAGCAATATCCCTACAAGTGACCAGCCAAGAGCCCCGCAAGAGCTCCCAGGTTCTGGGAGCAGCAGTTGCTCCGTTCCCACTCGACTGTGTTTCATTCATTTCTGGTGAATTCTCTTGTCCTCCCTCCCTCCTCCCGAGACCTCGATGGAGAGCTGCAAGCAGAAAACAGGCTGAGACTGCAGTCCCCTCAGCAGGTAAGAGTGTCAGAGTTAAACAAGAATCTCTTTGCTATGAGAGCAGTTTGGGCCAAAATAATTATTAATCCCTGCCTCGGGTACTCTCCTCCTCCCTCTCACCCTGCAAATTACATTTTGTATGTTCCCAGCCCAACTTTTTAATTTACTAATGAGGTCAATAGTTCTTTTCTTAATGAAGCCTTGGCAAGCAGACAGAGGCAGACAAGAAGCAATGTGGCTGGACAGCAGTTTTGTTTGGTTGGGGTTTTGGGGGGTTGTTTGTTGGGGTTTTGTTTTTGTTGTTGTTGTTGTTGTTGTTGTTTTGGGGTTTTTTTTAGTGGATATCACAGTAACTGTCTTACTGTGAGGTGTGTAACTCTGCAGGGGGGGAGTAGGTACCAGTCGGTCAAGAAACATGGACTCATTAACCGACCTGATTAAAGGAGTCATAGTGTCAGTCAATCCCAATGACCAAGGCTGGAGCAGAAGCCTGGTGGACCTGACTCCAAGCCTTCCTTTGGCCCAGGAAAAAGAAATAAAGGCTGGGAGGAGACTTCCCTCTCTTACAAGAGGTACATTTCCTCCACCTTACAGACACAGGCTGGCACCTGGAAGCCCTGTTTGTGTCTATTGCCCAAAAGAAATATGCACACACAGCCACCGTTCCACTTTTATAATTAGTTATACATGCCCTTAAGTAGTCAGAAAAACGGCAGTGCAGCATAGACCACTCAAATGCATCATGTGAATAGCTAGAGCTGTAAGCTTAATAAAAGCTCTTTACTACCACAAAGCATAGCTTATAACATCATGTTCAAAGTATTTCTCCACGTACACTTCGGGTGAATTCCTGGTCCCACCAAAGACAGTGGGAGTTTTGCCCTTTGCTTCAGTGGGATGTATTTCACCTGTTGTGTTTAACTGCCAGTTGCTAGGGAAAGGAATAAATTACACTCCATTAAATCCAGGCACAGTAATAATCAACCAGTTCTTCTTCAAAAAAATAAATGCTACCATGAGATCCCTTTATACCTAGCTGAAGTCTTAGATAGTCCCTTTTAAGTGTTCTGAAAGTTATTTTCTGATACTTTTTTTTGTATTCCTGGATGTTTTCACTTTATTTGCATCAAACCAAGTGGATCAACAAGAAAAAACAAACAGGGAAAAGCCGTTAAGGGACAAAAGATAAGATTTAAAAACCTTTCACAGCCATCCACTTAAAAGACTGCACTGTTTAGCTAGCTTGTCCAAATTTACAGTGTAGCAAGAGCAATAATCTCCATCAGTACTGGTTATAGCCTCTGCCAAGCTGAAAGCAATGTACCCATTGACTTCTGTATGCAGATCAGATCCTGGAAAAGAGAGGTTGTATGCCAGAGTCAGAGCAGTTAGACAAATGAATGTAAACACCGAGATGGAGATATCCTTTCTCTTAGAGTTAAATTATTTTGCCATGAACAGGACATTTAAAGTCTGTAACGCTATGGTATTGAGACGACCCATCTGTGTTTTAAAGCAGATTAGAGTGCATTGGGAAGCAAATGACACTTTGCATTACTTAAGCCAAATGTTCAAAATTCCACTTGCTATTGGTACAAGCTACACACACTGTATCTTCAGTCATGTGTCTGAACACATTCCTAGTGAGCTTAAGCAGACTATAGTTAATTGAATCAGCCTATGGAAACCTACCGCACCACTGCAACCTGAAGCTGCTGTTTCTGGTTTAGAAGCCTTTGAGTAATTTGCATCAAGATCCTCTGATTTTTCCTCTCCATCTCTGCACTGTCTGTAAGGATTACATCTTACTGGTCCACCACAGTATCTTTATCTTCATTTAGATATCTTCACTTTATTGTTGTCCTTTATAGCATTAAAAATGCTCCTGTTCTACCATTCGGTATTATGAAACATGTCTGTGTCGATGCAACATTCACCAATCCGATACACAAAAATACAAGTACAAAATATTGATCTAATCCATTCTTCCCAGGTTGCCTCTCTGCTACCTCTTCTCAAGAGTCTCACCATCCAGGCAGCAGTTACGCAGAACTGCCAGAGGCTTTCCTGCCATCCAGCCCTTGGACAGCCCTGCTGCTGCCGCCTTATGGCCTTCTCCAGGTGACTTGGGAGCCAGTTTTCTAGAGTCTACAGATTTTATCGGTGAAAGCAACATATGCCATCAGCAAGAGAGAGGCTGGAAACGTGGCACTCCCTCATCAGTCAGCACTGATGCTCAGAATAATCATTCAACATGTTATTCATGTTTAACACATCAGTTCATTGAGCTGGCACTCTCACCCCACTTACAAAGGTAAATGAAGGCTAGAAGGGGTCTGTGAAACTCTGGAGCTAATGAAAATGATGCAGCTGCTCCAAACTGTAATTCTGGCTCTGAGGTGCGAGATCTTGGCACCATCTGCTCCTTCCAGAGAGCTAATATTAATGAAAAACTCATCGCACTCCTGCTGAGTGAGGGAATGCCAGCACACAGCTCCTGATAGATGCACACAGCTTTCAGCCATATTTTAGCACTGCTGATATGTAGTTTCTGCCAGCTTTCTGGGATACGGAAATTTGAGATGCAGCATCCGTGTGAGTTCAGGTTGGTAGGCCTGGGCTGCAGCATTTCTAACCAGGACATCCCAGGGAGTAACAAGTCCATATGCTCTGAGCAGAGGATGCCCAGCAAGATGGGTATCTGGGCCATGTCAAGCTGCCTGGGCACACCGTCTGTGCAAGGTACTGCCTCTCCAGGATTTCCAGATATTGAAAACATTCAAAAATTGCCAAAGTCCTCAAATTCCAAACCAACTTTTCAGGTAGAAAAAGAAGGCCCAGGCAGCTCAGGTAGATGGTAGTCCTTTGTTGACTATAAAGCAATACATCTGTTTTAAACCAAGTTTCACAGTCAAAAAACCATGTGTCTGATCTCTTCCCTACCTCACACCCCTTTTGATTCTATTCAAATCATGCCTTGTGGCCCTGTTAGCCCACACATACCCATCATCCTACCCTAATTTAGGAGATGCCAGTCCCGGAAAGACATGAGAGTCTGCTGAACACAGAATGGTTCTGCTGTGCCTCTCTACACCTGGTTACACAGTGCTGCCATTAGCACACAGGAAAAAAAAAAAAGGTTTGTAGTAACATCCAAAAATATAGAAGCAAATAATTCCTGTCTCACTCCTACAATCCAGGGCTTCCCACCAATATTTTTTTCAACATAAAAATTTTAAAGTACGTATCATATTCTGCATGCCACTGAAACAAACAACATTTTACTACTTTACTCAAAAAATATTTGCATGATTAGTGTACTTTGAAACTCTGTGTAACCAGACTGCCCAGCTATTTGCTTAGTTGCACAAGAGATCTCATGCTGCTAAACCCTCTTCAGAATTATCTTGCCCCCACCCCACTCCTCAGAAGACACTTCCAAAATAAAATAAATCATTGATCCAGTGTCAGGAAAGCTGCCTTCTCAGTATTATCCAGTCCCACAGAGAATACACTGGGACTGTTTCCTACAGATAATAGGGGTAACCCTGAGGCATTTAATGGATCCATACACTTTAAATTTTACACATAACCTTTGGCAACAACATCCCCATTATCAAAGATATGGGATCCCATGCCCATTTGAATTCCCAACAGATTGATAGTAATAAAATTGGATGGAAAAAATTAGTTTTCCATACCAAAAGTGCTGCAGAAATTCTAAGATATATGCAGCTGATGCTTAAATTGCCCAATTTAAAATATATACTTTGCACAAGAAAACTATCCTGTAAGAATGTTATTAAAGTTGCAAAGTGCTGAGAATTTCAGAGATGTCAGAATCAGGATTGCTTGGCACACAATTTATCCACTTTCTGCATATCCCTTCAGTAAGACATAACTCCTGGAGGGCTGACTTCAGTTAGATCTAGAGTAGCCAGTGCGGCTGAAATTACTTCTGGTTTTAGCTGCTAAATATACCAAAGCTGTCCTTATGGAACACATGCAAATTTTAAGCTATAGAAATGCTTACAGTTTAGCCAAATGTGCATAGATTAGAAATAGTAAAACATATATCTCTGGGTAAAAAGCCAGACATTTCTTCCCCCACTGAATTTCAGGTCCTTGCTTCAAAGCATGGAAATGTTTTACCTTTTCAAAAGTTCACTACATTTCTTTGTCAGTGTGTTGTTCTCTAGCTCTATTCTCAGGAATCATTTTGGTTGAAATTTTCCCAAATAGTTTAGGGAGACACCCAGCACCAAAAATTTCCTCCAAATTTTGTTCAAAATGGCGGAAGTCTGGCAAAGTGTACGCCAATCAAATCAGAGGCTTGTAAGAAGCAATGTTACACAATTTTCACAGTAAGACACCGGCAGCTCCGCCTGTAATATTTTTGCCACTTACAATTAATAGTCTGGAAAAAGGCATATTGAGAAAGTAAAGTAAGTAGCACAAAGAGGAGGAGGGTTTCCAAGCAACTGCTTCATTTTCATTTTAAGCCCATGCTGCAGAAGTGTTAGCAGCAACTTAAGGGGCTAGTCTCATCCCCAGCCTGCAGGAGAGTGAAGAAACTAGGTTATAAACAGTAATTTCTCGCATATAACCTCAGAATAACGTAAACAGGGGGATCAAAAGGAACCATATTTTAAATCATTGCGCCCACAGTTAATTTCTATATGCAATACATCACACAGAAAATGTATTTGTATGGCCGTCACATTCCCACTGATTTTTGCAAATCCTCTGGTCCCCAGAACTTAAATTAATAGGGAGAAAAATTATAAGGACAATGCAAGCATAAGGATTGCTGTCTCTTAGCAAGCTCCTCCTGAAAAGCGCCCTTCCAAGCCCTGTTTCCACTGGTGCTGGCTCAGTGTGCCACCTCACGCTGCCCAAGCTTCGCTCACTCAGTCATTGCTTACTTTTTTCTTGACCTTTTTGTTAAACTGTGTCTTGGAATTCTCACAAGCCCAGTCCCAGCCTTCCATATTTCAAAATCAGGCACCTAAACAAATGATCTGATTTCCAGGAGCTCCTGAGTATTGTCAGCAAGACAAGAGGACTTGCAGGCGCCCAGAATGTCCTGGAAATCAGGCCACTTTCTTCTATGCTCCTACTTGCAGCTTTTTCAGTTTTTCCTCCACCCAGTGGCCACTAACAGAAACAAATCACCTCATAAAAATACACTGTACTACCATCCTGTTTACTGAAATACTTTATTAACATGGCAGTAGTCTGTTGTTTTCTGGATTGCTACTTACAAAATACCACTGTGCGCCTCTGTTATAGCATCAAGTACGGGATTACTGAGGATGTGCTACGTTATGGAAAACATAGGGATGACATGCAAGTGATAGAAAGACATCCTGCATGAAACCACACCGTGTGTGGGGATGGGAACTTATACAGGACCAGCCAAAAATACTATATCACCACAAGACCTAGAAACATAGCCGTGGTCAACAAAACTAATTGCTACCATTGACAGGAGTAGAAAAAAGGTCAAAACAAATTGAAAACTATTGCCAGAAGCTAAAGCAAAGAAATCTACATTCTTTTATATAAATCAACCAACTGATGAAGTCTCCTAACCAGTTTCCTGCTGGTACTGGAAAAACACAGATTTCTTGACAGTTGTCTGCCCCACCTGAGCAGATGTGGTGAGCTACAGATCCAGGCTTTGGAGTGGAGCTGCTGCAGGACACATGAGAGGGAGGAGTCGTCTTTGGTCTGGCTACAGACCGCCATGAAACCCTCTGGTAACTATAATTTAATTTTTGATTTTAATATTCAGCCAGAGATTTGAAAAACACTTTGCTTCTGTAGATGATGAAAGTATGTTACTTTAGCCAGCTGGCAGAATTGTAAAGTTGCATTTATGTTTCATTACTAATAGCTATTGAATTAACTCTGTAATTGATTCTTTAAGAATATTTGCAAGATATATTCCATACAGTATATTACAGAACAGTTTTGCCAGGCATTAGCAAGGCTAGACCAAAATAGAAACACATATATGCAGATTTACCTGCATGTTTACAAACATTTACACCCCAGCACGTATACGCTGGATAGTCTGTAGGAGGATTCAGGCCTATAAGAGCTACCAGCTGAAAAGTATACTGTATTATTGTTTGCTTATGGAACAACACAATTTTATTTATTTTTAAATTCATTCAATGTTTGGCCTACATCTATTTGACTGTATTATCAGTGCAGGACTGCTCACTCTCTGATCACGACAGTAGTGAGCAGTTCCCCATTGCACACCATTTGCTTGCTCTTCACGGTCAGCCCCTTCTTCCACTTTTTGACCGAACAAAGAGGATGTTTCAGCTGGACAGTCAAACACACTGGATACAAATGCACACTTCGCCTAGCACCATGAGGCAGCACATTTCCACAGCTCACAGCACTTCTCACTTTTGCCAGGACCTTTGAAGACTCCATTTGCTCAAGGCAAGCTCATTGGAAACCCCACTGCCCCAGAGCACAAAAAGCAAGTAAGGGCTGGAAATACTATCCCACAGATTAAACCTTTTTCTGTTTGAAAGAATGATTGAGAAGACTTGCCAGAGTATTTGCTCAGTTCTGCCCATAAAGATTTAAACGGGTGTGCTATTTTCCCCTCACCTTGAGTCTATAGTTTATGACGAACAGGGAGGGTAGGTAGGGTGGGGGAAGCCAAGTAACTCAATGGTCCTCCGAGTGCTTTAAGGCAACATCATAAAAGAGATCAGGGACAGAGCTCTTAGCCATGACCCCTCTCTGCAAACAAAGCAGGAATTACTGGGCAAGGGTGCCGTTCACAACATTTTCCCCTTGAAAGCACCTCTGCAAGAGCCATCGTGCCGGGCAGCGGCAGGCATCTGCGCGCGTTCTCCAAGTAAATGAGCACAGCCATGGGTTTGCACAGCTCCATGTCTGACCTGGCACCATCACGCTGGCCTGTGGAGCTGCAGACCTGCCACAAAGCTTCATGAATTATGTTGATTGAGCAATTTTCAGTATTTCTCTGGCTGAGAGCAGCAGTGGTGCTCTGTCTGCCAGCTCTTGGCTAGACAAAGCCAATTTAGTGTCCCCCATCTGGTAGTTGAACTCTGTGTGCAATCTGCACGCAGCCACAGCCAACACTCAGACTGGGACCTCATGGGGCCTTGGCAGATCTGGTACCAGGTAAGCCAACACAAAAAGTGCTGCGGTAAACCTGTCTTGCTGGGAAGTGACTCTTTGCACCTGCAAGGAGCAGGAGTGGTGACAGAAATATAACTCTAAAATACAGTTAGCCAGGTTTGCAAAAAAGGAGTTTTAATAGCTATGCAGATTAGAGAAAACTCAGAGTTGGCAACACTTCTGGGACTTGTTTACACTTAATAGTGAATGCTGGTTCCTACCAATATCTTGTTTAAAATACAAGGCTATTTAACAGGCAGCTATTGATAGTTCAATATCCTAAGGTGAAAGCATTATTGCCAGAATTTTGCATTTAAATAAGTCATCATGCTCTACAAATATCACAGCTTTTGCCTCTAGGCTGTTGATTGGAATCCAGCTCAAATCAGTAACGACCAAAACCAGTTACTCTGTGAGGATGCTCGGTACACACTGAGCCCCGCCTTGACATGGGACTGCCACCCATCTCCATGGCCATCCTTAAACCAGCCATGTCACTCCATCACTCCAGTGCCCAGGACATGTTGATGTCACCTTCACCCCACGTGTTTGAGTTTGAAATGACCTGAAACTAGCATTTCATCACAAAGAAACAAGTCCCCCTGCCTTTCCCTGCGTGCCCCCCACCCCCCCCAAGCATCAGTTTGTTTCATTCATCCTCCTCTACTGTACTTTGCCCGTGGTGTGCCCAGGCTGTGGGCAGTGCCTGCGATCCACACCGGCACCTTGCTGGCACCAACACAACATTCACCTGGCGACGCCCTGCCCATTGGTTCTCACCAGGACCCATTTTTCACACAGTCCTTATGGCTGGGACTAGATGCTATCCTGACATGCAAGTGAATTAATCTAAATTTGGACCACGACCCCTTCTCCAACAAAACTGTTACAAAATACTGAACCTGAATTTCCTCAAAGAGTCTTCTCCCTGCTCTCACATCTCACCCTGTTGTTTTGCACTGTGAGTGCATTTTGGTTTCAATCTGTGCAATGACTTGTGAATCCATATAACGCTGGCCAAGCAAAAGCACTGTAGCAGGGCTCTTTCCTAATCTTTCAAAAGCAGCCTGAACGCTCGCTAATGTGCTTTGCCCCTGCATTTCAACCCTGGCCTCTGTGATTGGTGAGTGGTGCGGCCTTCCCTGTTTATGTTCGGCAGCACGGGGCAGTGAGATGTGCAGACTACCCACATGAGGGAGATCCCTTCCAGCTGCTTATTGTTTAGCATTGCTTCATTCAGGCCTTCTCAGAGAGCACGTGTAACCTGCAGGTACTCGTCAACTGCGATGCGGCAATTAGAAGAAAAGAATTGCAGATCCTCTCATTTCAGCCCTATTTCAGATTTGCCAATTAATTTCCATTTAATTCCAATTCATTCATGATTTCTTGAATTCATCACTGGTATATTCTACTTGGATACACTATCAGATTAACACAACGTAGGTATAGTTATAAAAGAACGTGCTCTCTTCCCTAATCAGGACAGCGATGTGCGCAGCCATAGCCAGGTAGAGCTGGAAAACAAGGCTGAAGGCTTATGCCCATACAGCGACAGACTTTGACACAGCTGTACGCTGAAAGCCTCTTTCATCTTCAGGGTCTCCTTCAGAGTGTTCAGTAACAGCCTGAGGTCTAAACAGAGTGACAGAAGCAAACCGTTAGCAGCTTGGGCATCTGAATGACCGGATTCCCACCATCCAGAAGCTCAGTTGCCTCTCCAAATATTTACTGTCATCTGTTTAACTCTTCCCCACCCTGAGTTTAAAGAAGCATGTGATACTTAAGATATTTGCACACACACTGCAAAACACAACATTTCATTTTCTGTTCTTCTAGCTGAGAGAATCTCTTCCTTTACTTATAAAAAGGCAGATTTTGGAGGCCAAGATCTGCACGAGCCAGAGAAGTGCCCCCCCGCTGCCAGGCAGCAGCAGCCCTGCAGCCTCTTTGTGCTCTGGCTTTGCCAGCGTGCTGGGACTGCACTGTCATTAGCACAGACAGCAGCCTGAGCGCCAGGCGCTGAAAATCCATCATGCAATTTTATTCTGCATGAGGCACCAAGCAGCTCTATCTGTGCAATGGAGCAAGCCCACCAGATAGGCAGGCAGAGGCAGCAGCAGCACTGGATCCTCCACTGTTTCTTATCCCTAATTAGCTGTGGGATGATGGCTGCCCTATCTCTACTAACGCTCTTCATTAGTATCTTCAGGATTTAAATAGATGCTGTCTGTCTGCCATGCCTAAATAGTTTTAGGCCAGCAATAAAATGCAGGTATGAAAAACATGCAGATAAAAATCTGTGCGGGACTCATAATAATAGTGAAAAATTAAAACCAAAATGGCAAGTGTTCCAGTACTCTACAGTCAGCACTTGTTCACTTGTTTCTTAATGTGAAACATTCAAACATTTAAAATATGCAGGGACACACACACAATTCGTATGTATAAACATACATTATTTAGACCAGCTGAATTCTCAAGAGCTGCAAATAGTCCATGAATTATTCTGTAATTTATACTTCCTCCATCTGAGAATATGCTTCCACCAAAAGATTTTTCTTTTTTAATTAAAATTCATTATGTTAGCATCCCAACCAAGCAGACAAAATAACACAGAGGGAACGCAAGGTATGACCCATGGGCTTTGCATGTCAGTCTGCTCCCAGACATCATTTTCCCCATAAGTCCCCCAAGGCATATGTAGAAAGCAGGCTCTGAGCCAGATAAGCAATTTTGTTTGCACACATCTCCCAGCCAACACCTTTTCAGGAGGCACCTCAAACACAACAGTAGATTGAGACCAGCAAGAGCCTCCTCCACACACACCATTCGGCTGATCCAAAAATGAGCAGCAAGTCCAATCACCTGCTCCCCACACACCCCTTGGCTCACCCCATCACATCGCTGGTGTGAGGGTTTAGGTACCACTGACATAACGAATGTTTTTTACTCTCTGTATACGTTTGCATGCTAAACCACCGCTCAGATCTGATTTCAAATGTAAAATTCCTGCTGCACGTTAACATCCAACTTTCCTTAGCGAGATCAGCCACAGAGTAATGGTTTCCTTTTTTAGCATGGCTGTTCAGCTACCGAATCCTGCATAGCACCAGGACTGTAGCTCATGAAGCCACATACTTCTGTATCTGTACTGAAGGTTGTGGAGTTTCTGCTCATTTCACTTTTGCTCCTAACCTAGAACTTCTGGAGTCTTCTCTTCATAATTATTTTAAAAAAAAAAAAGAAAAATAAATTTAGTTTTTCCTCTGACCAGTGATATATAAAACAACTTGAGAACAAAAGTTAATGCTTTGTCTATCCTAAAAAACCCCTATGAAAACTAATGTAATTATGACTGCAAAAGACAACAAAAGTTGTACTATATAGAGAGAAGAACTGTCAAGTCAGGCTGGTTCACGTCCAGTATTCTGCTTGTTGCACTAGCACCTGTTGAGTCCAAGCACTTAGAAAAAAGCTGCTCTTCTAAAAACTAAATGCCTCTGACTCTTGGAGCCATGTTTCACTTTCCTGTCCTTGAAATCCCCAAGGAGTTGTCCAGGGAAAGGGGGGGGGGGGGGGGGGGGGGGAAGAGCAGCAAAAGCAGACTTTGCATTCCTGTTATTTTTAAATATAATAACAAAAAATATCTGCAAGCAGAAAGCTGGGAATATTCAAAGCTTCCCAGACCTTTGTACAACATTTTTAAAACCCAAAGGGAAAAACAAAACAAAAAGGAGTGGTAGAAGCCAATTTTAAAGTTTCCTTTGCAGGTCACCTTTGAGATGAAGTCACAGATTTCCTTCACATAATATGGTCTGAAAACACATTATGATGATATTGAAGGTTTCTGCACAAAAACAGCGGTGCCAGAAATTGAATTAGAGCTCTCCTGCCTTCTTCTCCAAAATACTGATGGAGTGCCCAGTCTGAAGTCTTGTTTCCTTGTAAAACATTATGAACGGAATAAAAACTCCTATCCCAAATACAAGCAGTTTTACCTGTTAGAATAAAATACCGCTATTGCTATTCAGAGACCCTTTCTAACAATGCACATCGAGTGGAACTGCAGCCTCCCTGCACGGTGTAGGTGCTTGGCATTTCTGGCTACTACTTAGAAGTACCCTGATGCATTATGTGTAGTGGGAGCCTACTGGAGATACCTGAAAGTCATTTGAAGCGTTCACCCAGAATCCAACAATATTGTTCTTAACTTTATATTTCAAACCTCAGTTGAGGATTTGGTTAGAATTTCAGGCTCATTTACAGAAAGAAACTCAACATGGATTCATATGGAGCAACACAGTTACACTGAATCTAGCTTCAAAATCTTGCTGAATGAATGGTTTGCACTGACTATTACAAACTTATTTATGTTTGCCCGCAAACTGACGAGGCCACATTACCCTACTTTCACATTTTGAATGAACTCCAAACCACTCAGATTCCACACAGCTCGACTCACATCCCCATACTGCTTACAAAGCCAAAGCAACTTTTTAGGTGTCCCACTGCATCTGCCGGCCCATGAGCCAATCTTCCAGCCCTTGATCAGATCATTGCTTAGCTGCACTTCATATGTATTATGACAAGCATTCCTATATCAAATACAACTTCTGTATTTGAAAACATGACCAAAATTATGGAGTTTTTGTTATTTTGGCAACCAAAGTCAGGGAGCGTACTTCTTGCACCATCAGGCTGTCGAGTGAGAATTTGAACAAGGTAAGAAAAAGCAGTACCTTGCACTGCCCAAAAATGCAATCTTTCACAGCTTACAGGAGCAATCAGACAGCCAGACTGTGACGGGGTCTATATGCAAACCCCAAATCTTCCAGTTCTTCCCTGAAGATTTTTATGCGTATCCACTTTCCTTTGCTAAGGACCTTTCTGAGCAAAGCAGCCTGACTGGCTAAAGGCAGTTCAGACTCCCAACAAGGACCCAAACTGTGAATAAAAACCCCATCAGTTATAAGCACCCCTAGAAAGTATTCCTGTGCATTTTACGTCTTTATCCTTTACGAGATCAGATGTGGAATCATCTCCAAAAAAAGAGGCAGGGAAGATTCCTCCTCCCCCCCCCCCCCCCCCAAAAAAAAAGGGACTTTAACTTGCAGCCTGAACATTTCCTTTTTATTTGTGTTCTGCTACTCCCCAGGACTGCCAGCAATGCCCAGCTGATCGCATTTGATCTGTATAAAGCACCGTCTTTACCTGACACTGTTTTGTCCGAGGGGAGCTCTCTAAATTAATTCCACAGGCTTCTCAGAGCCTTGACAATTACTCCTCTGCTGCTCCCCAACACTTTCAGGGATGTTTAAACCCAATCAGCGCAGTCTAAAATGAATGGCAACTCTTCTCATAACACTGTCCCTATTGCTATGGCTACTGAATTCCCCTTACACAACCACCACAGGTAAAATCAGGGCACTACACAGTCAAATTAGCAGTACTGCAAGTATTTCCTCCCTCTTATCTGTCTATCTCTGGAAGACTTTGTTAGCCTATGTACCGCTAAGCCAACGCTTTGCAGCCTGCTCAGGCAGGAGTAGAAAACTGGAGGGCAAGCGCCGCAAACGCGCGAGACAGAGCTCCGGCTGCCGAGGAGCGTGAGACACAAACCCAGCGCACGCGTCTCCCATTTGGGTCGGGAGAGATAGCAGCACGAAGCCCACTGTGGAGGAGCTGGAGCAGAGCCCTGCCCTGTGCCAGGGTGGCTACGTCTGTTCGCAGGACTGATATAGAAAGCATGCATTAAAAAAAGCCTTGCCACTGTAAGTTGTGTCCGCACAATTTATATCTCTACCCTGACAAACCTTTTAAATTTTCAGGAAAACAACTCATACGCAGAAATTTAGGGTATAGCCATATTTCAAATATTCAAAATAGAAATAGCTGTTTCATCCAGATAACCCCAGCCCCATCACAAAATATTTCTCAGTGAATTAGACCCGTCACCTGTGGGAAAGGCATGAAATAGATTTTCCTGTTCTCGCTTGGTTCAGGATTGGGTTTTGTCTCATTTCAGACCCCCTTGAGGATTCATTAGGTTGCGGGTGGGAAGCACACATTGCTTGAAAGCAAAGAATTTTCCTGCTAAGGCTAATAGCCAGCATTTCCAAACTTGGGCTAGCCAGATCACAGTGGGTGATTACAGAAAATCCATGACATGCTAGAGCAGGAGCTGAAAAAGTTCAGTTTAGCTGAATTTCACACCATGTCAGAGTCCTATTTGCAGCTTAGAAAATGAATTTAATAAAGCTTTTCTGCTGTAACATGGAGTGTCAGCTAGCAGATTCTCTGACACCTGCTGCTCTTTGAATCTGATACCATATTGCAGCATAATGTGGTCTAAAATTAGACTTCACACAACACACCAGGTTTCAATCTTTCAGAAAATAATTCTGTTCAGCACCTTTCATTCCCTAGCAGTGTTTCGGGACATGTGTCCTTTCTTTCCTGCCCCCTCCTAGACTAACACTTGGAATTTTTAAGCAAGGGTTTGAATCAGTTGTAAAAAGAAAAATAAAAACAAACCAAAACTGAAATAGTTTCATTTCCACTTGATTGCAAATTATACCATGAAGAAATATACATGCCAATTTATACAGTTGCTTCCTACCTGCACCCCCACAGAACAGAGATAGCATAAAGCTGCAAAGCTTTCAACTTTGGATGCAGGGAATTATTGTCTGAGAAGGAAAAAATATCCAAAGCTTAAATGACAGTCGGGTGTTTGAGTATCTATTTGAAGACTGGGAACCAGCTACAGGAAGAAGCCAACAACAGCTCCACAGGATAATGCAATTTTTCTGTATAAATTTCACTCATTACCAAAGAAAAGAATTAACCCGATCTATTTCTTTCTCTAATCAAGATACATGTTTGTATTATGAATTTAAATGCAATTAAAGTGATAGTTTATTCCTTTTATAGAGAATTGACTGCAATTAATGCTACCGTTTATTCAAAATAGTAATTAGATTTTTTAAAATGTGTCTAGCCTTTAAAAACTAAGTTGGGTCCAAAACTCAGCTCTCAGCTGAAATCACACAGGAAGCTCCTTTCACAAGACAAATACCTGTCTAGTCTGTCACAGCTTCTCGCAAAATCTTTAAGACAATGTGGAGCTTACATACACAGCATGAATAACATCTTGCTGCCAAGAAATCTCCGACACAGGCAATCAGCGTCTTCAAAAGAATTTAGAAGAGGTATAATTTAAAAATAAAGCATAAAAAAATTACAGATGTAGACATTAAAATGTATGGAATTCACTGTGGCAGAAAAGATACAGTCCTTTCACTGGCAAGAAATTGCTCTGAGATATCCAATCGAATTAGTAACCATGCTCTCATCTGGGGAATTACAATCAATCTACTTTTTGTATCAAAGTCAAATGGTTTCCAAACTTAGAATGCAACATCCTGCGTCAGCTTGCAAATGAGCTGGAGTAGAAAAGTAAACAGATCACAAACACTAAACTTTAAAAATATAAATAGCATGCAAATTGAAGTAAATAAGATGTCCAGTTAAAAAAAGTAACTTCCCTCATTTTAACTGAATGTCCAAAATATTGTTTTGTACAAGACACCACCCATAAGAGTACAACTGAATCTGATTGACTGCCTTCGCCAATTCATAAAACCTTCCTTCACCAAATGTGTTTCCTTACAGCAGACAGCAGAAGGTCGCCGGGGTAGGGGAGAGGAACACTGCAGTCATACCTTGTGGAGCATCGCTCAAGCAACCCTGAAACTGCATATGTAGGTGTGGACTTCCCACGTGTGTCCCAGAACAGTACTGCATACTGGTTGACAGGTAAACCCAAACAAAAGGTTTAATTAAAATCAAGCCTGCTAAACATTTTGTTTTGCAGAGTATAAAGTGAATGGAATTCTTTACACACCAATAGCACATTTTAGCTCAAGAATTATTCTAAAATGAATGAGTGTACGCTGATCAAATTATGATCTCCTCACCCTTCTCACTAAAATGCATTTTCATGAGATGTTGCTGTTTCCATTCAAAACATTGTCGAGGACTGAAATTTTGTTCTGCACCAATATGCTATAATCCCTACAAACTACTAACCTTTTCCTGAAAATTATATCAGTCTGAACAGAAGCTGAAGAGAAAGGAAAACATAAAGCTTCTATACATCTCATTTTGTTTAAACTAGCTTCACATCTTCTTGAAAATGCAATCTACATATTGAAACAAAGGAACCATCTTAATGGGTACATTACAATAACAGCTCCTCCCATCAATCTCCATTTACACCCATCCATATGGCAAAGAACTGGTAATCTGAACAGAAAGAAGCTCCTCAAGCATTCCTGAAGTATTCCCAGGCTATTCAGCCCATCAAATTTACATCTATGAACATAGTCACATCCCATTTTAGAGATAATATTCATTATAGTCATCAAAAGTATTCGGTCTCATTTTTATGTTAGAGGTACAGATGCTTATTTATAGCTCAACTAAACTTTAAAAAAAAAAAAACAAAAAACAAACCAAGAACTTTAAATTGCTATGACCTGCCTGTCTCAGAGGTATTCTGCAAGTGCTGAAAATGCTGGTGCCAAAACCTTTCAGAAATACCAATAATCCAGAATCTGCTAGTTTGGTAACCTGGTTTGTAGTCATGCCAGAGTTCTCCTTCATACCTTGCATGAGCTCTTGTTCCTTGTTGTCCCCTGATGTCTCTATAAACCAAGGGTATGACTAACCAGACATACAGGTGGCTTGCGAGGCTTCATTAATAAACACTTACATTTGTAAAATACTGAACATTTTCAGTATGCCTATAAATCTTCAGATGCATATAAATGCAGTTATTTTAAAATTTGAAACTACATGCATGAAAATTATAGGCTATAAGGTAAGATTGTCTAAGAAAGGCATATGGAGCATGTTGCAATTTGAGACACATTCAGGGAGACAAGAGCCAGACTCGGGTAGTCTGGCTACACAAATTCTTGAGGTTTGGGCGGTAGCTCGTTAGCGTTGTTTTATGGCCATCCAAAGTTGATGAGGGACTTAGTCGTAAATTATTTATCTTTTATTTTAATGTTTTTTCATGAAAACCATCTATTACATTCTGCTTATGGCGCTGGTTTGCATTTTAATCTGTTTTAATCATTTTGAATGCTATGACTAAGAGAGAAGGAAATAAAGAGGGTAGATCAGGACAGGCATAATCTTATCGTATATACCCTTAACGAAATTGAGTCTGGTATCCCAGGCTGAAATCATGCTCACATACTATGAAGTGCCCCCAGAGCAGTAAGAAAGATCTCACTGTCTTGAGGCACCAAATGCTTCCGCTCATCTCCCTCTCCCACCCCATAGCTCAGACTATGATGGGTGATTCCCTGGGACACACAACCAGGTGAAGCAGTAGTGGGCGATGGAGGACACAGCTGACTGTAGCCAACGCAAAGCCCTGCACCGTATTACTCCAGAAACACACAGGAGAGAAAGTATACGTGGGGGTGGTGGGGAGAGGAAATTGTGAAAGCTATTCAGAGGCATTGCCAGTGTGGAATATTTTTATATCCTTCTCAACTTTGAAACAAGTAATCTATTACTTCATGTATGTTCAATGTTCCCAAAACCAAGAGGACCTGAAAGCCAGCCCCAAAAGAGAGAAACCTGACTCAAGCACAAGCTAGCAGTAATGAAAGGCATGCCCAGAAAACACACAAGGATGTCTTTAAAGAAAGCGCACAGCAGTAGCCTCCAAGACAGGAGGGACAGGCTTGCCTTCACGCACACACGGTCTCCTTTAGCTGTGGCAAAGAGGGAACCAGAGGGACCACTCCAGAGGGACTCGTGGGGTTAAGGTGGCCACTTTCTTTTGATAGATCTCGGCAAATCATTTGACATGCACGTGGCCACAGGGAACCCTTTCCAACACATAAAACAGGAATCCACCTATCTGGAAGGAATCACATGCAAACCCTGACCCCAAATTAGCCCATTACATGCTTAAATACCTATTCTGGCTAGATTCATAGGCAATGGCCAAACTCCAGTTTAGTTCACGTGCAGAGAGTTTGGATGAACTCTGTTCTGTACCCGAGTAGTAGATGGGAAGAGCTCCTGGTAATTCAAGATGATAAAAGCATACATATAGGAGAAGCTGGGCAGGCAACCCAGCTTTAACTGCAGACTCCCTGCTTTACACACAGCCAGTAAACTGACTGATAAGGGCTTACAGCATCATAAGAAAGCTTCTCAGTTTTCTATTTTGATGGATGCATGGCTCTGTACCTACGTACCAGTTCAGGACTAACTTAAATGAAGTCTTGTTTCAGAAACAGGATGAAGTTATAGTTGTCGAAAAAAACAGAGATTGCTTCACAGGGGCTTTGTACCAGTACGACAGTGTAGGATAAAGCTGCAATTTGTTTTCTAAAAAAACCATTTAGACTGTTGCCATTGCTACTAACCCCAGTATGCAACCAGTTTCAATAGCATAAGGATGCCTTAAGCCAGTATTAACTTTCTTCCCTGCTTGGGAATGTACCAGAAGGTTATAATCAGGTTCACAATAGACTGATAAAGTACCGCTGGCATTACAGAGGACCTCAGACCAAAACTGAACACATCAGACTCTGCGTTCAAACCCAGAACAAGCTACTAGTTCACCTTCTTTGTACAAAAATCAAGAAGGGGTAGCTGAAAGACTGCAATAAAAGTGAGGTACAGCCACCAGCTCAGTGGTTTGCAATGGTGATGCCTATCGTAGGTCTCTGTGGGTTGCCCAGCTTGAGGCATGCACTGGGGAGTGCAGCCTGTCCAACCCACACACAAGGGGGGCTCTGACCGCATGCTGAGACTCCCTCCAGAGGAGCAGGGGAGAGTACTGTGGGTCCAGCATTAAAGCAAGTGGGAAAACCTGAACAAGCCACACAATGCTTTTCTAAGCCAAAACAGAATAAAAAGTCCTTGCTTAATCACAACAGTCAAAACAATGAACCAGAACAAGTAAACAGGGTTGTTAATTTGTCATAGACTTGACTGAGTGACCACTGTAAATAATAGGAACTCAAATGATGCTCCATGTAGATAATCAATTGTCTCTTGTTGAGCAACTGAGATTGAGAAACTGGTGAAAATATGTATTTCATTCCTGCTTGAGTAATGCGTGACCTACGGAAAACTCCTGCCAAACTGTAGTGTATGTAGATTTGCCTGTTCCGTCGAGTTTGAGCATGAACAATGGGAGTTCAAACCTCTAGGTGGACGGAAGTTATGATCTATGGTTCAGAACAGACAACAGGTCTGTGACATATTCTCTTACTGGATCCATAGCAAGTTTTCCTAACTCACTGTTGCTAGGTAGTTAATCAAGATGTCGTCTAAAAAAGTTAAATGATTCTATAGTTCATAATTATTGGCCAAAATGTGTTTTCAGTATCCTGGCTATTTGCCTGGTCCATGATTTTTTTCTGAGATTCAGTCCATCAGGCTGTAACGAAGCCAAGAGTTAGAAGAGACGTCCTCCAATTTTAGCAGAGGAGGAGGAATGCTCTTCCCTGCTCCCCGTTACTGTAACTCCCAGTTACCTCGACTTGCAGAAGGTTGATCCAGATGGTGAACACAAGACTGCAGGCAAGCATGCCTCAAATGAATTCTCAGTGTGGAAGGGTGGAATAAGCCATATGTTTTCACAAATTAGGGGTGACTCTCTAACGCCTGAATGATGAGGCAGATCCAAGAGTAAGTTATGCATGATCCACCCCGATGAGTGAAGAGAAATGTTTTATTCAGTGCCTCATGCTGTGAGCTATATTTATACCAAATGTATCTTTGTACATTTTAAAATGTTATCTATTAGAGGATATTGCAACTGCAACACAGGACTATGTACATCGCTATTTAAAATCCAAGAGCTACAGGAGGGCTATATGTGGCCTTGACACCATCCAGATGTGAAGTTACTTGTCCAGGTGACTCAGAAAGGCCAAAGACCTTAAAATCCAGCCAGCAAACTGCCTTGGAGAAAGCCTTTTCCCTCTATGCACAAGGTACGAAGCCTCTGAAATCATCTGACCACATGAAAACATAACTAGCACCTGGTTTTCTGTTCTTTATTATGGTAACTATCCAAAAGCACAATGTTTGAGACTTTTTTTTTTTTTTTTTTAAAACCAGGTTCTGGAATCCTTGGATTATGTTAGTACCTTACGTTTTTTCTTCTTTTGCTTAAAATCTCCCCAAAAGAGAAAATTAGACAAACTACAATTATCATTCTTTTAATCTCAGAATTGTTGCAGAGAATTTATAAGCCACCGGTGACAGAGAAGGCTGCTCAGGTAGGGCAGTAGGAGGGAGGCAGCCATTTGCTTGCCCCGCAGCCCCCCAGAGCAGCATCCCCAGGGAGCACAGCCTGCATGGGGGGGGGGGGGGGGGGGGGGGGCCGAGCCACCCGCCTCCCCAGGAGCTGCCGCTCTGCCTTCAGAGGCAGCTCACGGCAGAGAGGAGATGCAGCCAAACGGTGCTCTCGCGGGAAGACTATATTTCAGATGGAAAGAGAATAATGGTAAAAACAAAAGCAAAGATCATTCTGACTGAAAATCCATAGCTACTCTTAAACAATAACTACAATCACATTTATTGACCAAGTTGCAGAGTTAGAGCCCATAGGCAAGATCATCGGCTAAGATGAATCGCCACAGCACCATTAACTTTACCACTCCATGCTTGATCTCGCCCACTGTGCTCCCAAAATGGCCATGGTATTTTTTTTTCCTTTTATTGTACAAAAACGCCAACCATTTTAAAAAGTACATTTGCTGCACAGCTTACATTTCACTTATTTTACACCTCACTGTAATTCATTCCCCAGCCTAATCTGTATCTAAACATATGCAGCAATGCAGTCTACCAGCATCCCACTTATGAAATTCATGAACTGAAAAGACCATAGGAAAATTTTTGAAGCTATCTCCTGACCTTTTAATCAGTTGTTACCTTCTGCAACAGAATTTCTCAAAGCTCAGCTGCTCTGAATTCTTGCCTGTCTCATGTAATGAGCAGATGTGGCAAAGTAAGGATTTGTAACATGATGAAAGTTATGATGACAGGTCTTTCTCTGCCAGATTTTTATGTTTTTACAGGCTAACACTGAACTGCAGCACTTTTTTTTTTTTTAATTCAGCTTCTGACAAGAACACATAAAAAGCATATCAAAGGCAACAATAAATCCACTAAAATACTTCTCTCGATTCAAACAGATCTGCACTTTACAGGGCTGTGAAGATCATACTCGGTTTGAATTTACTCATAAATATTGACCCCAACATCTCAGGACTCATGGTGCCCTGCACGTCCCTTCTACTGCCTAAAAATAACCCCATGTGTTACTTGGTGAGGGAAATCAAGATGATGATATGTAGGAATATTTAACTGGCAGAAGAAGGAAAAACTGAACCCAATGCCGAAGACAATGATAAAAGAAAAACAGTCCTCTCTCTCCCCTGGGCAGTAAAGCAATTACAAGCGAGAGAGCTGCTCCGTGGTTATTATTGCAGGCTGAAGTGGTAACATTCTCCATGATTATCACAAATGTCTCCACTGGGAGGAGGGAAGTGGGAGGATTTACCAAACAGCAAATCCTCCATTTCCCTCCCCCTATTCCCAGCAATTCCTGCTGAACTGAGCTCTGACAACAGAGAGGTGCAGCCTTAGAGAGCTCCAGCAGATTTACACCTATCTCCTAGCAGAGCCAGACCAGGACAGGGCAGCCATGGTGACCAGCTCAGCATTGATCATCGCCTTGCCTAGCTCACCCAGAGCTAGCGAGGACCTCCAAGGGTCCCACAAAGCCTCCGGCTGAAAGCTGGGGCATCCTGGTATCCTTTCTAATATTCTCTTAACATGGCCTTTTATCCCTTTTGCTTTAATTCAGGACACTTTGAGAAACATTTATGAAATGAAAATTCCAGGTTATTTTTTCTCAAAAGTCATCAAAATGCTTCATCTTAGTGTCAACATTTCTAAGTGTTGTTACACAACTAAAGCTTTGCACAAAATACTTTGATGAAAACAAGACAAAAATGGTAAGATTGAAATAAAACATATTGATAACATCTCTCTGGAGCCTGAAAGAGAGAAAAAAAGAAATTAAAAAGTGGAGCTTCCATCTAGCTACAAAATTAACCAACGCCACTGACACCTACCAGATCCCGCTACCAAACAGGCTGATAACTTCAAGGTTGGTCCCTATGTGAAATGGGCTGATAACTGTGTCTAGCTATTAGGGGTACACCTGTGCAATGCATTGCAGGCTGACACAAACTTGTTCTGCAAGTGAGCCAAACCAAAAGTAATCAAAAAAAAAAAAAAAACCAACCCAAAAAACAATAAAGCAAGTAGTTTGGCAGGATGCTGAGCCCAAGCCAATATACTTCACCACCTGGACCACATACGAGGTCAGGGCTGGCCCCGCACTAGCACCACTTCACAACTCTTGCCCCATGAGGGTTAAAGCACAGATAACTCATGGACGCCTGCTTTGCAAAACGCTCCAGAAACATACTTCTAAACATCTACAGTATAATTAGACTAACAATAAGGCCCACAAAGTTTAAAACACGTCATCATCCCCAGGACTACTTCCTCTAGAAGTGAAGTATATTATTAGTGGGATAGAAGGGGAAATGGTCTGCGTTGTCTAAGCAATACCTGGTCCATTAAGGGAAAGTCTGCCTACTGGCCTGCTGCTTTAGTATTTTCCTGGCTAAACCGACATATGGTTCATTATTATTGTGCATTACGATAGCCCCTAAGGAACCCTGCTATATCAGGGCCTCGGTCTGCTAAGCACTTGTACAAACACAGGAAAAGAGCCCCTCCTCTGAAGAGCTTGCTGTCTAAACAGAAGAGCCAGACAAAGGGCTGAGATGCTGTGTGAGGGTTTGCAAAACTCATCTTACATTTGGGGGTTTCTTTCCTCCAATTGGTTTTTCCTCTTTGGTTAAAAGAGGATTTTATTTTTCAAGAGACAAAGGAAAATGAAGGGAGGGACATAAAAAAGGCTGAGGAGATGAATGGACAGCATGAAAACCACAAATAGGGAGATTAATGAGAAGAAACTGAGATATGAATAAATACATACAATTTTTACATTTCCAAGAGGAAGGGGAGCATCTTCTCACCACATGTGCAGCAGATAAAACAAAGAGTAACAGGTTCATACTGCAGGAAAAACATTAGATATTACAGAAAAAAGTCTTAACGGAGGCAAGAATAGGGAAATCCAGGGACAGGCTGCCAGGAAAGCTGGAGAGACACCAACATTGGATGGCCTCAAAAATACATTGAACGTTTATTAGGAATGACCTAGACGTAAGTGACCTAGACGCAACCTCCTCAGCTGGAGGCTGAGCTCCCTGCCCTTGCAATCACTCTCCCATTCTTCTTCCTCCGGGAGTGCTACCTCTATCACATAGTTTTGGGCTAGGATCACTGCTCTGCTACGGTGCTGTAAGTACAAAATGAGCATGTCTAAGCTCACTCAGAAATACAATCACAAGTGAAACCACCTCTTTCCCCATGTTCTCACTCATTTTTGTAGTTATACCTGCTGTCCTGGTTTCAGCTGGGATAGAGTCAACTGTCTTCCTAGTAGCTGGTACAGTGCTATGTTTTGAGTTCAGTATGAGAAGAATGTTGATAACACTGATGTCTTCAGTTGTTGCTCAGTAGTGTTTAGACTAATGTCAAGGATTTTTCAGCTTCTCATGCCCAGCCAGCGAGAAAGCTGGAGGGGCACAAGAAGTTGGCACAGGACACAGCCAGGGCAGCTGACCCAAACTGGCCAACGGTGTATTCCATACCATGTGATGTCCCATCTAGGATAGGAACAGGGAAGTGGGGGCTGGGAATCGCCCCTCGGGGACTGGCTGGGTGTCGGTCGGCGGGTGGTGAGCAATTGCACTGCGCATCATTTGTACATTCCAATCCTTTCATTATTGCTGTTGTCATTTTATTAGTGTTATCGTTATCATTATTAGTTTCTTCTTTTCTGTTCTATTAAACTGTTCTTATCTCAACCCACGGGTTTTGCTTCTTTTTCCTGATTTTCTCCCCCATCCCACTGGGTAGGGGGGGAGTGAGTGAGCGGCTGCGTGGTGTTTAGTTGCTGGCTGGGGTTAAACCACGACACCTGCCCAGACATCTAGCTATCTTGAGGCATCGGTAAAGAGGAATCATATACACGGCAAAATATGCCCCAAACGGGAAAAGAAAACCCAGTCTTCTCAACTTCATGTAAAAAGCCAATCAGTTGCTAAAGCCCGAGTTGAATTTCCTGGGAAATGCTAAAGATGCCACAAGCTCACCTTAGATCCTGCAGCCCACAAGCATGGAGACACAGCCCTCCAAAGGGCTGGACAGCAAGAAGGAACAGCAGATGACAGCAGTGCCAGCCCAGAGGAAAGCCTTTTCTAATTCCTTGAAACCGATCCCTGACTCATTAGGTAGGGCTGATGTCCTACACAATCCCCTTCATTTGTGAAGGATCCCTTTCTGCCTCTTCACTGAGGACAAAGTGAGCACTTAAGATAACCAGAGTTGGGAGCACTCAGAGTTTACGCGGAAGGGGGAATACTGATGAGCCTCCAAGTGTCTTGTGAAGCGGCAGTGAGATCTAATGGCAGGAGAGCGCCCATCTGCTAGCTCCTGTTCTCTGCTTCTACTGCACAAGATGATCTTTTCCATTACTCCAGGAAGAGAATAGCGATGCTTTCACCCCGATTCATATTCTGGATGGTCCAAAAAAAACCCTGCCAACTCCCTCTGCCCTCCACTGTTGAAGGGGACAGACTAAGCAACTCAGACAAAAATGCAAAGCAGTATCCATTTATCCACCACTCCCCACATTCACAAACAAGTGCAAATTTAAGTAAGGTCCTACAGGGCACAGATGATGACGCACTGCTTGCATTTTCAGCTTGCAAAGGATAATGCCATGTTTCTGCATTGCTACTGAGTTTCCAGCAGGAGAGTCGCACCCATAAGATGTGCTCATCTGAAATACCCTTATTTTCCTGCAATGCTCTATTTTGACCATAGGATGTGTTCCTTCTCCCCTCCTTTGAAAATCTGTTGAGAAGGAGGCCATTATCCTGAGTGGGGAAAAGGTTCATATGAAGCCTCTTCAAGACTTTAGTAGGAGTCTTCCCACAGTCAAGATCAGCCTTCTGCAGAAATAAACAAAAGTTAAGAGCCCTCTGTACCTGCTTTCAGCATCACAGATGCTATTGTTAACAGAGCAGCACTTGGAAGGAGTGAAGTGTTCCAGAAGTGCTTATCTTTATGACCTGCCTTTAGCAGAGAAATGAGCTTATTATTGTTATCTTAAAATATTATTATATTAAAACATAATAATATTGTTTCATTGTTTAGATCCCAAGAACTTTGGTCTCACTCAGAGCAGTCTCTCATTGGATTGTTCTAAACACCTAGAATAAGGCAGCCCACGTTTTACTGAATCTAGTTGAATTTCAGAATTGCAGAGCTCTAGTGGTTCAATTGCTTCTGCAGCCTGGAGGAAGCATTCACAAATATCCTCTCTACCAAACACAGCTTTCCCCTCTCCATCACCTCCCCACCCCCACCAGAGTAATTGGCCTCAACGTTTAAGGAGAAAGGGGAAAAAACCAAAGCAAAACAAAACACAACTAAACCAACACTCTAAAGCATATAACCTGGAGTCCTTATTCTGAACATTTTTCCTTCACTGGCTCATCTGCCTGTAGGGAATTCAGTTAGTTACATTGCTAGACTAAAAACCCCTGAAGCTGTCCTTGAAATGAATGGCTTCATTCATTTAAGTGGGAGTGTGTTCTGGTTTTATTACCTGACCTGATATTTCTACCACGGAATCATAGGGCAAGTAAGTAAAATAACCTGTTCTCAACTGTGGCTGCCTGGTTATAGCCTCTTATTACATTAGTTTTTGTTATTTTTCTAGAATTAATTCAGTGCACTAGGAAAGGATAATATCCCTCACCTCCCCATGAAAACACAGTTTTAAAGTATTTTCTGAATGATTTAGTGCCACTCAGCCCATCGAGTTTCTGTCTCAGCAATTAAAAAGAAAACCAAGAGAATTAATTAGTAAACTGGGAGGGAAAAAAGTCTTCTAAAATAACCATTACCACAGCTAACTATAAGCAACAGCAGCCTTTCCATCATCTTCAATGGACTTTATATCAGATCCAAACTGCAGTCATTTATTTCAAATAAAATAGAGCTGTTAAATTGTAACCCCCCCAAAACCCCCAACGGTATTCACACAAATGCAGGTTGGGTCCCCTAAGCTTTTCATCACCCTTTTTACAAGGTTTTCAGGAGTGCGTCTCTGGAAAGGCCCCTTCCCACAGCCGCTCTACAAGAAATTCCATCTCAGACATGTTGGTGCACAACTACGCCCACGCTCCAGCCCTGATGTCTCGGCGTGGGCACCGGCCCGAGCCCCTGGAGCTCGGCACATCCTAGACCAGGGCTCACCTGTGCCAGCTGCCTGGAGCAGGGGTGGGGTTGTGCACCCGTGGGTGCTCCCACTCGAGCATCCCCAGGGTGGCACCCCCGGGTGCGCTGCCGGCCCCTCCACGCACATGGAAATAATCAGTCTCATGATTTTGGCCTGCTACGCAAATAGGTCTTTAACATTACCGAGCTCCGTAACAGATAAATATACCTTATAGACTAAATCATTATCTAACTGCTTTTTTTTAATTGGAGCTGGGCAATTATTTTTAAACCCTGCTATGAGGGATAATAGCCGACTTCACAGGGCTGGCTGTGAACAGCCCATAATGCTCGGGGAAAGTCCAGGCTGAAATGCTCTGTAGTTTAATGACATGTTACATAGGGAGAAAAATGTATTTGGAAGGAAATACCACTAAAAGAGGCAAGAAATAAAATGCTGTACTGTAAAATGCTTATAAGAGGAAAAAAAAAAAATGATCTGACTACTCAATTTTCAAAAGATTTCAGAGCTTGCATGCCTGGTCTATGATGAGTAAATGAAAGAAAAATATCCTGGTTCTGGATAGAGCTGAAGATGACCTTACAGGACCTTTTTTGTTCTGGGAGACAAACTAAGGAAGGCAAAACAGGTGCTATTGTTAAGAAAGGGATATTCAGCCCTAGGATGATTACGATTCTTCAAGATGTAGAAATGCAGTCAGAAAAATCTGCAGCAGCTTTAACTTCTATTAATAGTACAGAAGCATGTTCTGGCATTAAAATAATGAGGAATGCTAATTCCAGATCCCTTTTGATCCCATCTCTTGCCTTTTTTTTTCCCCTAAATGACATATCTATTCTTTTTATTTTAATGTTTCTGATTATTCTGGAGATAATTATTCATAAATAGTTTCCAGTAAAACCTGTTTAATAACCTGTTTTCATTTAGCATCCTCAAGCAACACAAAATTTCTAATTACTTACATCAGGGGTCACCTCTCAAAGATGACAGAGACCTCCCAAAAACAATCCCATTACAAATGTGCTCGCTGGATTCCTGGGCTTGTAGGTCACAGTCTGCCTATTCTATACATAGGTTTTTTACAGAACTCATTTGGTGGCTATAAGCCATATAACGCTGGCATTTCCAAAGCAGTCTGATTAAATACCCGTTTCCTGACTATCCTTAAAGGAGAATTTTGCAGCTGGAAAATTCAATTTCTTTAAAAATCCTATCTGTGTAATTGTTATTTTTTTTAAAAGCAGATAATAGATATTTTGCCTGCAAGCGGAAAGGTCACATAAATAGATACCGCAGCACTAAGAACTCTTTCAAACAATTAAAGTCTTGATCAGCAATTCATGTATCGGGAGACCCATGAAATGAAACAGTGCTGTGATGTATATCCAGTAGCTCCTGTAAAACATGAGCTTGAGACCTCCACTGCAGCCAGGACCCTATAAATGAACAGAGGAAAGAAGCTTCAGCCCCAGAAAGCTCTCAGTCCACATTAGGGAAGATATGACAGATACCATTTTATCTCTTAAGTCCTTCTGAGCTGCCCTATGGCCTGTCTTTACAGTACAGCGTAACACTGGTTCATTGTGGGGTGCTTAGGCACTGCCAAAAAAATGGGGAACATTTAAAAATAAACAAATAAATAATAAATGGTTTTTAAAAAGTAAATAAATATCACATGAGGAAGAGGTAGCAAAAAGGAAAACGCACCAGTAAATCTGGTTTCGTTTGTTTGGAGAGGTAGTCTCAGTGATCTGGCTACTAGCTACCAGCTAAGTGTGATTTAATGAAATAAATATGAATTGTTAATGGGAATTCCTATCCAGTGTTGCCTTTCCAAAGGGAGAAATGGAAGATGACAGCCAAACACCTGCCAGCCAACGCAAGGAGGGAGCCACCGCTCACTTGCGTGGCTGCTCCCTTCTCATTTCTGCATTATCAAAGCAGCAAGCAAAGCGCAGGCTGGTGCACAGCTCCTCTCCTCAGGCAGTTATCGATGTCAATCTTTACCTGTCTGACTGTGACCACAGATAATGAATGCTAATGGAAGAGCATGTGTTCCTGTGTCAAGTACGGCATGTCTCATTTTGTGACTCAGGCTAGGAGTAGTATTGATACAGCACACCAGTGTAAACATCAGCTCACAGCAGGCAGGTAAATAATGACAAGAAATTCCTCGGCTTCAGGGAGCTCACAACACAAAAGTACTCTGGGTATGACAACGAGAAGAGAATGACAGTGCTCGATAGCCACACTACTTTGGAGGGTGGTGGGGAGCTCTTCTGGAAGCAGCAAGGTACAACGTTCAATACAGCATCGTGCAAAGTATTCTTAACTACTCGTCTCATGTAGGCAAAGGGGCTGGAGGAGACCAGAGAGCCAAAAAATTGAAAAAAGCAGCACATACAGAAGAAAGAGATTGCTGAAGGGATGAGAAGATGAGAGAAAAACATTGCTGTCCAGATGCAGGCAAGAAGGAGATTCAAGGGCAAATAAAGAACAGGCTATACTGATGGTCACCTATTCACCACGTACGTGCCACCATCCCTTGGGCAGACATGGGCAACTTCACGTTCACTAAAAGCACATAAAGAATAACCAGCTGTGGTGAAGATACATGCAGCTCTGGATGTGCCTCTTAGTAAGCTGCTTCTTTAGAGAGCTGAAAGATGTCTCCTGTTTGACTCAGCAAAGGTCTGCTTATTTCCATGTGGAAATAAGGTCTGCTCCTATTCACATGGGTGAGAAAGAGCCTGACTGAACTGGTTTCCAAGGCATCTCAGCTTTACTGGAAGAGACTCTGGGAGGGAATCCAGCAAGAAGTATTTATTAGAGGGAACTTCAAAAGCTTAATGTGGAAGAGAAGATAGTAACACTGGGAGTAATCAATAGATGTAGATCACTGGTACCTGTCAGTCAAAGTCCCAATCTTTACCCTGGCTCACCAGGCCAAGAGCTGCCAGAGACTAAAGCTGTGCTCAGCAAGGACCAGTCCTAAACGCAGCCCAGCAGCCTCTAACGAAAAGCAATTCAGCACACTGTGACTCAGTAAAATATACACTGCACATGTACTGCCTAGCGCAATCAGATGCCCACTTTTCAAGTCCACCTGACAGTCAGAGTGAGGACTCCTCTGTGAGACACACAGACGCTGTATCTATCTCTGAGCACCAGGCTGGCATCAGGCAGGGGTTTACTGAGCACACACTCAGTCTCTCTGGACATATTTCAAGTGACAAGCTATATGCACTGTAAGACCGAAGCCTCTAAATGAAGATTAGTCATTGCAATTCTTTGTTAGCAGGTACTGTAAGCAAAAGTGTGTTTCCAGTTTAGTAAAGCAAGTGCATATTGCTTTTAACTTACCCTCTGAAGTGCTGTCACTGTCAAAATCTCTTCACTAAGTCATGATACCACACATCAGAAGTACCACAGATGCATACACACTGCCTTGTGGCAAAGGGTTGACATTTCTTGGTGAGGACCCACAGTCCCCTGCTGCTATAACAGCAACGTCCTGCTAGAAAAATCACTACAGCATCTCTTTGAGAAAAAATTCCTGGAGATAAGAATAAAGAGCAGCTAAAAAGCATGTCCTCAGAGGCATACTGCAGCCTGGATAAAGGCATAAAAGTCATGCCAAATCACTTTTAAACCTGGGGGAAGAGGGCCTCACCCTACAACTATACCACCCACCCATCAAGCACTGGGGGGACCTAGTCCCTTTATAGGCTTATTAGCAGCTTCCCAGCTGAAGCATACCAAGCCATGGGGCTTCTAGTGATCACCTTCATCTGCCACATAGTCCCTTGATATTCAGCTGCCATGGAAAAGCAACTAGGGTCAAGCCTGAGCATTCTGTGCTATCGAACAAATACTGAAAAATAGCATAAACAGATTTTTTTATTCAGTACCACCAGGCTAAACTTGCCTGCTAGCTTGCAAGTCATTTTTAACTAGGTAATTGAGTCTGTTGAAGCAGATGCTACCTTCTAAGAAGCTATTTGACTGTCTGCTGGCTATAGAAGCCAAAATTCAACATGTGACCAACTAACTCCTCTTTCCTTTAGCTCTGCTCCCACAGCTCAGGTGACAACAGGAAAAATACCTGCCTTTATAATGTTATGTAGATTCATGCATAACTAGTAATAAACTAAACATACATCTGCACACTGCAACTCCCATAGATGTTATCAAAGCTAGTTTTAAACCAGCTCTGAAACTGATGGTAACAACTTAATACAGGTTAATCGCCAAAGTTTTTAGCCAGCTTTTCGAGTAGGTTTTACAGGTGCAGCGAACTCATTGTCAAAATATCTCTATTAAAGCTCACGGATATGTGTCTGAGGCAGTCACTGAAGCACAGACACACTCCTCGGTTACACCGAAGTAACAGATCAGGAGCTGGTCTCCACTGTTCACCTCCACAGAAAACTAATGAAGGTATCTCAATCCATCACAATTCATTAGCAACCCAGGATAGTGACAGCTCTTTTATTTTATTTTTACCAAACCTGGCAGGGATAGTGTCTCTTTTTTTCCAGTTTTTGACGCGTCTGTGTTTTTCCTCCCCTTTCCTTATGCCAGTCGTTCTTACAGGACAGATTTCGATCAAGCCCGGGTGGCAGAGGGAACCAGTGTGCCTTTGAGTCCAGGCACACCAACGTTTCTAAGAACAGCTTAGGTATTTTGTTACTGAAATAAAAGTACTTTACTTAATAAATTGATTCTTTTTTGTCTTGGTTGAAGTATCAGCCCTGAAGAAGGGCTTGTGGGCCTACAGCTGTGACCATGGATTTTTACTGTATGAGCCAGTCCAACAGAAGATATTACCTTCAGTGCAAAATTTGTCTTTCCGAAATAATATTCACTTGAACACTGCTAACCGCCAATACAGGGTGCTCAAAAAAGAACCTTTCAGGGACAAATTCTCATGCCTCTGGTAACAATCATTATCACCTGCACTACTATTAATCCCATTGATTTCTGGCTCTAGTATATCACTGCCTAAAGTACTATTTTGGGAGGTGGCATTTTTGTGACTAACAGCTTTCAAGCATTTTTGTAGGTCTACTAGCAGAATAGAGTGCTATTCAGTGCAAGCAAAAACATCAGATTTGATTCAGATGCTGATATTCGAGATATGTGGCAATATTCCCAGAGGCAGTAGAAGAGATTCTCTGAAAAATAACATGAGAAATGGATCCTCCCTTTTCTTCCTCTTCTGGTTTCCGATCCACTACAAAGTAGTGATGTGTTAGAAAGCACCTGTGAAAACAGGGTAATCAAGTAACTCGTCCTTTGCCTGCCAAAGAAATAAGGGTTTGAGAAGTACAAAAAGCTTACTGCACTGCAGAGAGCTTTTGAATTTAAAAAAAAATAATAATAATAATAATAATAATAATTTGGTGCTTTTAGCAATAGGACCTGTTCTTCTGCTGCTTTTTTGTGTGTTCTTCACCTGCAGGACCCTACTGAAAACAATCCATAGCCACATGCACCATGGGCAATCAACCTGCACTTGCCGCAGCCCCTCTGTTTTTGAAAACCTGTAGACACTTATCTCTTTTCTTACCATCCTTACCGCACACAGAGAGTATTTTAGTCAGCTTTTTTTGCACCTGAGCTTAGAAGAGCTAGAACCTGAAAACCCAAGATAAATTTCTCTGAGCGTTTCCACTGACTACAGAGATTTTTAGTATTTTTTACTTGTATTGCTATAGAATACATATTAATAGCATTATATAGATGCTTTAAATAATTTCAGTAAGTAGCAGGTGGTTACAAAAGGCATCAATGAGCTGGTGACAGGTACACAGCAGAAAGCAGGACGGCATTCATTAGCTGTGATGTGGACTTGTAGGAACATCCTGATCAGCCTTCGAGGCTTAGAGATTGTCTCCCCCTGTGCAACTGCTGACAAATTCTCCCTATACATTAGCATATTAGGGCTTATACCAACAACAAAATTATCAAAACACAAAGAATGAAGGAGACACACTAAAACTGAATTGAGAAACCAGAAAATAAGCACACCTGCTACCATTTCCACTCGTGTGCACTTTCAGCTGAATATAAGCAGCCCTGCAGAAGGCAAAATTGTGCTGGGCTGGTTTGGGCTTGATTCTGCCTTACAGAGATTTTGTAGTTGCGGAGATGACAGAGTGAGTCTCTAAACGAATATCCACCTGCGTGCAGAAGACTTATTGCTGTTCCAATTCTTAAACATTGTGTCTTCCACTCATAGCCTGGATGGGTATTGTTCATCCTATTGCATACTGCTAGCCGATTGACGAGGGACGTGGCAGTGCTCAATTAGCCTGCTGCTTACCTCAAATGGCAGCCTGTGAACACAGGCTGGGAACAGTTTAAATACATTAACCAATTTAATTCTGTAAATGTGCATAATATATTGGCTAACTAATAATCTAATTGCTACTTACTGTGTGTTTATCCTAACAGTAACGGGTATCAAAATTCTAGGAACACCAAAATGATGCTTGTACAGTTCTTTCAGATTTTTTGTATCTTGATTTACTGAAATCTCACTGCTTTCCATCCAAGCCCAAGCTTATGCGATAAATGTTATCTCTCTGCTGTATCAGAGTAAGAGTTAGTGCTCAATTAGAGAATCCTCTATCATGTTAACATCTTTCTAACCCTATAGGCAAATAAATAGTCTATTACTAAAGCATCTTCAAGTTCACAATGGAATTGTACTCTATATGTTTGTTCTCTCTTAATTCAATCCCAGTGAAAACCCTGAAAGGCCTATTCACCCCTTACAAAGGTTTACGAAAGGATGAAAAAAATTCCGCTGTATCAAAATAATTATATAAAACATTAGTCTCGGAAGAAAAGGCTGGGATCACAAAACCCATTCAGCTTTCAGATGTAATCTTTTTAATGTGAGGCTAGATTAAACAACGTGAAGTGAAAGGGGTTAAGTATAAATCCATATAGACGCCCAAAGTATTTACAGTGTGCATTAAATAAATCATTTCATGTGAAAGGACAGTTATTGTTACTGGAAAGGTTTCCTAATTCACTTTCAGATAAAAATAAAGAGGGCTGCATTTAGAAGCTTTGTACACTTTTTCCCTTGTGACAGCTTTCAAGTGGCAGCATATTATTTGGTCGCTGCTACATACAAAGTGTCTTAATTAAAGGTTGTCTAAAAATACAGAACATTTTCACAACCACATCTGCCATTAACTCTTCTGACATTCTGGTGGCATTAAGTACCAGAAAATTCTCCTCATATTAAATAGCATTCCTCTCCCTGCGCTCTGCCTTACAGCAATCCTAACAAATTTTAACAGCATGTCACAATCCGTACGCACCATCATTAGGGAGGTCAGCACAGCCCGTTCTCCGGCACAGCAAAACGGCTGTTCTTCCACCAGATCCAGGCTCCGCTCCTAGCAGAGAGACAGCAACCCCGTGCCGTACCTGAACCCTGGGACACTGAGACTGCCTGGCAGCTTCGGACCATGTCCTAAAAAGGGGCAGCTTGTCACTGCCGCGTCCTGGGCACTGCCCTCTGCTCGCCATCCAGGGGCTGCGGCAGGATCCTGAACCCACCTCAAGTCTGGCCAGGGTTTCACCGCCAGCTTATACGCTGCCCACGGCATCAGGCGGTGACCCAAAACTGCTCCCAGCCAGGCCGGCCACCAACGCATCCCTCGGCCACACGCGAGGGGAAGAGCTGTGGCCACGTCCCAACCCGGCTGGCTCAGAGGATGGGAGGCATTGCGAGACCTCTCGACCTCGTACTCAGGGTAAAATTGATGCCAAAGAGACCAAAGCAGAGGAAATCCAGGCGTTACGATACGTGGCTGGTGATTTTATACAGCTAGGTTATTTATCCCAAGGAGACTTAATGAGAAATGAAACCGCTGAGGTTATACCATAAGAGAAAAATCAAACCACTTTGCTTTTTTATGCAAAGGAATCATTCCACGGGCAGAAGTTCAAAAATCTGCTTTTCTTCACTTATGTCTTGTGTGTGCATGGCAGAGGACTGGATTCTCAGGTGTCTAATAATGCAACTGAGCTAATTCTGCAGTGTTTTCCCTAAAGGGAGCACTGATCTGTTTTCCCTCTGCTGGACCGCCTCTTCTTACGAAATTTGGAGGACTGCAATATCCTTCAGCCCTTCATCTCACAGTCAGATTTGATTCAAATCAGCCTTTCTCCACCAAGTTATATCACAGAGGAGAAGCACTGGCACTGACCAGCAAAGTGGGAGCATATACTTCATTTCCTCAAGAAGTTTGGCTAAAACAGGGCTAGTTCAACTCATTTAACATCAGGCACATTTAAACTAGAGGGAAACACATACTGCCCGCAGAATTCCTCTCTCTTTCTGGCTACTTAGTCAAGCACTGTGGCTTGCTACATGTAAGCCATATTTGCAATTAGCTGCAGTAAATACAGTTCATGGTTTAAGGAAAGGACCAACTCCCCAGTGAAATTAGGGAGTACTTTTCTTCCAAGTGCCATTCCTGTCCCCACATGGTATGTTGAACAAAATGAACTAGAGATTTTTTTAACTCAGAAGACATTTTACTTCCTCCAGAGTCTCAGCCTCCCTTGGTGCCCAAGGACAGTGACCTTTTTAGACCAGAACTGTGCTGCTCTCTAGCAAATGCTACACCCCCTAAGATGCACCCACTAGAACAGAGATTAATTTATTAAACATCGTGCAGGCAGTTTGTTGTTATTTAGGCTTTTCTGTTGTGTTTTTTTTTTCTTAAAACCTAGAATGCTTAAGCCACTTGTATTGATTTTTTTCAAAGGTTAAAATACCTCTAGTGGATGTGTCCTAATGGAGCATTCGAGCTCAAAGAACAAGCTATGTGACTCACCAGCTGTTAAGCAACCTTTAATGCACATGATTCTGAGAACTGCAAAGAATATAGCACTACAAAGTACCTTAGGCTCCCTGGGAAGATCCTGATAATAAAAACTACATTCTCACATTATTCCACTAGACAGATACGTTGATTGGTGGGATAGCTGGCGTCTTTGGGGAAAAGGTGTTCCCACGAAAGTGGAACATCAAACCAGAAGATTCCTTTATCATTCTGAAGGGGTTTTGAGGTAATTTATTCTAGTGTGAAAACTCACTAGAAAATTATTGTAAAGCTTACTTATGTTACAGACCTTGAGAGGGAGGACTTTTCTCTGTGTTTGTACAGCACCTAGCACAAGAATGCCCCAGCCCCAATTAGCATATTTCAAGTATTTATGCTAAAACGGACCTCTCATGCCCTTATCATGCATTTTCTTCACTCAGCATCTCCTCCTGAGAGACAACACTCTAATAGGAAAACAGAAATCAGCTTTGATTTTTATTGACAATAATTCAGAGCTTCAAGAAGCTGAACAATTCTGAAAAGCTCGACTGGCACAGAATTAACAATCCCTCTGTGGAATTACAATAGACAAGGCGAAATTCACAGGAAGGACATGTAAAATGCATGATGGTATGATTTGCGACGTTATATGTTTAAAGACAGTCATGGCAGAAAGAGAATTTTCATTGGGAAGAAAGAGGAGACTGGGATCAAAGCCAAAAAGTGGGAAAGTGTTCATGCCAGTGAGTTTCAGCTTAGTGTGCCTGTATTGCAAGTGCTTTGTGAAGATGCTCTAAGTAAAAACTGCCCCAATAAATCATTGTTTAACCCACCTGTTCAGAAGCAGATACTTGGTGAAGCAAGTTCCACTCATGTTGTTCGCCCCTTCAAAAAGACTATTATTCTTATGGTTTCAATGGGGCTGACACGGTGCACCTTGTTTCTTACAAGACTGGCAGAACAGTGTAAGCAGGAGTAAGTTATATCTGAGTTCATTATTTTAAAAAAGTGGAGAAGGAGGGGAGAAATGCCTATACCTCCACATCTCCTTGCTCTGGTATTAATGTTTTTCAGCTGTTTTAAATTAAGATAAATGTCTGAAGTACAATGGCATTATGTTTGAACTCCATTCAGTTCAATATAAGTAGATTTTAAACAGGAAACTGATGGTCCTTTTGAATGTGAAACTCTGAATTAGAACCAAATGTAGCTCTTTAATCTCATTTGGTACATATACTAAAGTCATTATTACTTTATGAAACCTTTTTAAAGATTTATATATTCCATTCACTTGGACTTATATGGCAACTGCTTTTTCTTTTAGGTTTAAAATTAAAACAGGAAAAAATTCCTCAACATTCGCAGAACTGTTTTATTTCTTTCTTGGCACAGAAAGCTGTTAAATGAAGTCATTTTCTCCATTGTGCAGCAAAGCCACAGCTACTTGTATGTCAGTCAAAATATACTTTACCCAGAAAACTCATAGCTGCTTTGTTACTGTAAAACTGAGGTTAGTCTCATTGTTCCAGTCACACAGTCACCAGATATAACCTCTGAAAGGGAAAAATAAAGTGCATACTATTCCTGTTAACTAGATTCTCTTACTCACGCTGAAAGTCTGGCAATCGCAGTGGCATTGAGTGTGGAGTAACGTGGCTGTCACAGCCTAAACAGAGGGTCCAAATGCAGCCAGCTAGGGGTAGGTATTTCATCATACCTGAGAGGAAAAACCATGCAAGAATTTTAATACATTCAATGCCCAAAGTAGGTGTTTGTAAAGGCTACGGATTATTACATGAGAAGCAACAAGAATAAAGGCATTATCCATGTGACCACTCAGAACCATGTCCTGATTTTCTAAGAAAACCATAACATCATAAATAAACTAAATAAATATTCCTAGAGGTATAAAGTAATTCAAACAAAGAATACATCATAGTAAAATCCAATGAAGAGAGAAACCTCACAGGCATATTGTTTGAATACTTGTTTCTGTTTCAGTTAACTGATTGTCTGTGTTACTATTACTGGAGACTGCACAGACCTCAAGCAATATCGTATCACCGTCATGCTGGGTAACTCGTAAACAAAGAGAAGCCCTGCTCCAAAGGATGGACGACGGGAAGCACAGCCATCGGACGAAGCAGAAGCACGGCTCCCCCCACTTGACTAAACTGGAAAGGGAGCCACGGAGGCGTTAAGTGACCCGCATAAAATTACAGATGATGCTTATAGCAGATCTGGGACCTGAAAGCAGATCTGCCACAGCCCAGTTAAGTGCCTGGTCCAGAAACCACACTTTTACTGGCTTTTCACTTTTGTTTTTCTCATGTGATTACGTACAGCTTACACTGTGCCATGGCCAAGTGGACTCCCAGGTCAGTCAGCTTATCTGGGAAGAACAGAAAGAAATGGCAAAAGCTGAACCATATGGAAAGTCCCTCCGCCAATAACCAGGTTTGGCTCAGAGGAGGTATGACGGGGTCAGGCTCTTTCCTGGCACTGTTCACAGTCAATTGAGGGATTTTGAAGGAAAGGTGGTTTCTAGAGAGCCAGTGTGGGCAGCAAGGTCAGAAAACTCCCAATGGGGAAACCCGAGCAAGAAGGTTTGCGCAGATGCCAGTGCTGATCCACTCTGACAGGAGGAGGGACATGTGTTCTCCAGAGCAGGAAAGGAAAAGTCGCATTTCTCACAAAGAAACTGAAAACACAACTGCAAGGATTCTGATCTCTTACTTGGGCAACTTCCTTTCACTTCAAATAGGGCAGATAATGGGGTTTAAACATCAGTTTAAAAGCTCATCTATAGATTAATAGGCAAGCCTAAATTGTTCTTATGGAATTAACTTTCATCCAGTATGGCTGAAAACTTTACTGATGTCAAGTAGACTCCCAGAAATGGGCAGAACAGCTCCACTGGAGCAAGGTACTTCTCAGCAGATGGGTGGAAGAAGCTCAGTTATTGTCACCAATGATCACTATATTCTTCTGGGAGAAAAAGACAATTTGGAAGCCAATATCACCCTGTACTATGAAAACACATGGCTGAGACCTGCTTTAGCAATTCCTTGCCCTGCAGTTGTTTCTTGCGACATGAAGAAGACGAAAGCAAGAGAAAGCAATCACCAGAAGTCCTCCCCAACTCCCAGCTAACCAAGAAAAAAGACTGACACCTCCAAGCAGTTGCCGCCTTTGCCACGATTTCCCTTTTTCCTCTATAGATTTGAACAAGAGCAGCCATGCGACAAACACACACCTGGGTAATCCTTCCTAGGAGGAACTGTAAGGAGAAATTTCTCTTGCAGACACTGCTCTTTTTTGGGGGGGGAACCCCAAACCTTGTGTTAAATATCTTTTAACAAAACCACATATGGAAGTTTGACCAAAGCTGCAGCAAGAGAAGACCATGAAGCCACTTGTTCAGTTACTCCTATCAGTAATGAAGCATGAACAATGTGGAGCTATTCTAGAACAGCAGCTTTCCCCGTGGACTCTACCAGCCTGTCGTGCAGCAGTAGGTGACCACGGCAGCTCATGTTCCCCTTCAGATCCCAACTGACGGAGTACTGAAGGGAGAAACCACAGAGAAACATGGCATCAGGGACACACTCAGGGGGGTTTAAAATCCTGTACCAATATTTCTAGCTTCTCTACTTGTTCTAAATTGTCTTTTATGCAGAAAGGAGACCTACCTCTCCTGACACAACTATTAAAATTGGGGAAACTCAATAAAAATGAACGACTATTTTTTAGCAGTGGTGTTTCCTTATTCCACAAAACATGTATTACCCTTTTCTGATGACCAAATTTAAGTGGAGCCATTTATTATAACGAAATTAGTCTCTCTACCCATTTGCTACTTCAGCATTGACCCCACTCAAAGATAGTTCTTGGTTAAACACCATTTATCCATCATCTTTACTTTTAATGACTTTCCATTTTTGAGAGAATGAAGAATAACACGCCAGGCTCAGTGTTCCCACACGGGATATCCATTCCCTCAGCTCTGGGCACCAGTTTAGGCACAATTCAAAGGATTAGAAATTGGTACCCAGGCACCCTGAAGAGCCAGGGGAGAGGGCAAGTGTCAGCTCACAGTCATGTCGGGGAAATGCCCTTTCTCTCCACTCCCTGTGGGTGTCCAGAGAAAAAGTTTTGTTCACATCCAGCCAAGGAAATGCTCTGCTCAAAGGCAGTTCCCTTACACTACCAAGTTACTGTAGTGCCTATCACGCTCCTTTTCAGCTCTCTGAGCTGCAGACACAGCAGACCTATGCAAAATGTATAGTTCCCAGTATAGTTGTTCAGGCAGAAAACATTCATCTGTTCTCATACATCTTTCAGCAATCCGTTTTGTTAAAGGGGGAAATTATATCATACAAAGTTAAACTGACACCATGAGAAACTCATCATTAATCTGATTTTTTTTCACAGCTTCTGCTAGTCAGAACTGAAAAAACAATCTGTGTTAAGGTAAAACTAAATGATGGCAAGACATGAGCCAACCTGGGACCTGTTTACAGCAACTGGTGTAGCTATACTAGCAGAAAACCTCACTGGCTGGCAGCAGAGCTGTTACTTGCTCATAGGGAGAGAAAAAGCACCTCTAGCCCAAACTACTAGAGACTGCTTGATTTTAAGAAAGCACTTTGATCCCAGCAGAGATTAAAATCATGAGACAGCCCCTCTAACTGATGCTACACCCTAAAGAGTTGTGAGTCCATAAATTCAAGACACCCCCAGCTCTCCCCAGCCAGTTCCCAGGGTGCTACCCCCACCCCTTGCAGGAGGGATGCAGAACAGGTACGACACGGGCTGGTAGCGGGGCTTCTTTTAGCAAACGGCAACTGGAGATTTCTTTGGCCATCTTCACTCATCTCAAGTATGACTGGTACTGGTTCCAGTCTTGAAGTGAGTGAGCAGCTGCAGTCAGACAAGTACCTTTCATGGACCGCGCCCTGGAAAGGCAGCATTCAAGTGAACACAAATTACATTAATGAAACCAAAGAAGAGTCACACTCTGGCCCTATAAGAAGTATGCCGGTCTCTTCCCACCTGGCCTGTGTCCACAAATGTTTGTGCGACCATCCGTTTCCCACTTGCATTTGATTTATGTGGGACATTGAGTTGTCTTGTTACCATGTGCATGTTGCCAGATTAACTACTAGTGGGGCAAATGCAGCTGAAACATAGAGGAGCAGGGTGGAGAGAAGGACAGCATGAAGATGTAAGGCAGAGAAAGGAGGTGGGGAGAGGGAGAAGTCCCTTTCAGAGCCAGAGGTTTCCAGGAGGAGGCACAGAGGGCAGACAGAGCTGGCTGGAGGAAGCCTTTAATGCCCATTTGGAAATCAGCAGAGATTTTAACAGTTGGCTCCAGGGAATGCAACCAGCTTTAGCACAAACTCAGATATTAACCTACCATTTCAGGTGAGCTCACTCTTCTCTAGCCTGCTGTACTGGAAACATCTGCAGGTATCTTCAGAATTAACTTGCATACAGTTATGTAAAAAAACCCAAACAACCCCAAACCAATCACTTCCCCACAATTAAGTTGCAGCTGCAATTTGAGGCTCTCCACACATAGCCACAACCAGTCCACACGCCTCACGTGCATGGACGGCACCTGCCAGGCTGTCCCTTGACGTGCTGAGCTCCTGCTCTGCTCCGACGGGGGTCACCAGGGGCTTACGCCTTGGAAAACTGAACCTCAGGGAGCTGTGCTGGCAACCTGAGGAGAAGCTAAATCTGCTTTTGTGGTATTACACAACATTGTGACCACGGGATGGCAAGTACCGGGCCAATGCAAATTCACTTTGCCTTTGCAAACTTGTTTCAAATTTTTTAATGGGGTAACTCTGTGCTGGAAGACTTCACACCAGATCAGCTGCTAACCTTGTCTGGCTCACTGTCAGCCGTCCTCCCACAGCAAGCATAAAGCTAATCTGAAAACACAAAGCTGCATAAACTTTGCATCATTCATCCTGGCTAATTTGACAGAAGTGTGATTGCGCCATGCCTCTTGATTCAGATCAGATTTATATTACCAGGTGACAACCTGCATCGTGAACAGCCCCTTATTAATGATCACGACACCTGTGAAAATGTACCTGTCCCGTGCCCCAGTGTTGCCTCGCATCCATTCTCTTCAACATCTAAGAAATTGCCTGGAGTCTAATCACATTTTATGCTTAAAAAAAAAAAAAAAAAAAAGGCAAATTAAACTTACAGCATGGAAATTGCCTATTTTTGTGCCACCTAAAGCACTGATTGATCCGATAGGGAATTTCCCCTTCACTTCCAATAACCAAGCAGCTTTTAGAGGGCAGGGCTAATGGTTCTCGGTGCAGTCACTACATTGCTGTGACTTCTCCATGAAAGGCCCTTTCTCTACTCTATCCAACATTTGGCTTTTCTCAGCATACCTTCATTTTCCTCTGTTTTGCTATGTCTGTTACATCTGTGCTTCTAAAGCAAGCCTCCCCCTTCCCCATTTGCATGCAGAAGAGTGTCTCCAGACTGGTCTGTACTAGTACGTTTTCCCTCAAAATTAAACTATTTGAATTTAGAAGGTTTAGCAGCACCTGTCTAGATAGGTACCAGCAGATGACCCGGGTGATTGCAAATGCTCATTTCCCTGAAACAAACCACATCTCACTGTGTGACTGGAACTTCTGGATTCAAAACCTTTATTCCACCTAGTTGTCTCCCCTGTCTTTTGCTTCTCACTTTGCACGTGCAAGTGCTCGACACGCTCAGGTAGTTGCTTGTCTTGAGGAAGCGCAGTAGTCCATGCTTATCTGTAGCTTGGCCTTTTCTCTCTGGTGTGATTTGCTCTTTCCCATCAAAATCTCTAATTCCTAGCTTTCTTTCAGTTGTTTATGTGACACAGCAAAGGAGGACAAATCCCTCCAGCCCCCTTTGCCCTCCACACGCACTCCAGTCTGGTCTCTGAGGGCTGTAGTAATATGCTATTTACATTGCCAGTCTTCAAGCAGAACATCTTAAAAGGATGCGTAGTGGGCTGCAGCTCAGAGCACACTCTAAATCACCTCCATCTCGCTCAGTCAAGGTTAGCAACAAAACCTTGCACAAAAACACAATCTGAAGAAAATTGTCCCATCAGACCATCCTTTCACCCCCGGGCATCCCTCCTGAGAGGCAGCTTTTTCCAAAGCTCCTCCCCAGTATGCAACCCCAGTCACGCTTGTTCTCTGTTCCCTGGGAGAGGTCTGCAGGCACATCGTCGCCTCCTGGACCAAGGGCAGAGACAGCCCGTGCATCGCCTTCCTGCCAGAACACAGCTGAAGTGTCTGTGTAAAACAAAGGTCCCTGCAGACCCTGCGGCACGAGCCAGAGCTTTAGGACAGCACTGGAGGGGGTCATTCCCAAATCCCAGAGCACCCTCCTCTCTTATGGCTTAGCCTCTTCCATTTCGCAGGGCGCTCTCAGCTATGGGAGCTGGGGAATAGAGTAGCCAGACCGCTCCGGCCCTACGGGACCAATAGGCCCTATCACAACATGTTATTTTTATTTCTTTCCAAAACATTTGCATTTAAGAGGGTCATAAGTAGCAAAAGAAAAAAAATAAGGCAGGTGTATAAATAATATACAATAATACAAGTAATACAAGCAATAATTGAAAATGGACTAGTTTTTGTAAACATTCCCATAGCAATGAGAAGAAGTCAGGTTAATCAGTCATGTCTGTAAATGGAAAAGTTTTGCTGTATTTTGGTGAGTCAGTAAGGCAAAAAGAAAGGGCCTGGAGTCTTCAATGTTAGCAGTTTTGTTCAGAAAAGCAGAAAAGATAATCCAGAAAATAATTCATACAGATAAATGAGTCAGAAACATTGGTTTCCAGGGGTGAGTCCTATACCAACACCATGGGTTTCCATATTCATAGAAGAGAACAAAAAGAGCAAGGCAACATGAAAAAAACATGACTGATCATTTCCAAGTCCAGGTGTATACCTAAAGATAGTGAAGAGGAAATGAATAAATAACTAAGCTTTTAATAAGTGCATCAGTGCAGGAGAGACCTGACAGGGTCTAATGCAAAAGGGAGATGCTGTGAGACAGCCTGGCTTCTGCACCAGAACCAAAAAATCCAGTAACACATTGAAATGAAAACTTACATCCAGCAAGACCAAAGCCAGACTCTAACTGCCTGAAAGAAAAGAGCAAGCAGGGGAGAAACAGAGATAAACGAGAATGTAAATGGTGGTGTATCACACTGAAGAGAGACAGAAAAGAATCTGGAGGAGCTTCTTCAAAGGGCACAAATCCCTTTCTCTTCCAGCTCATGATATTATACACAGATAACTTGAATAGCCTTCACAACAGGAAAAGCATGTTTCTGACTGGAGACAACACGCATTCCCCAAGTTATCAGCCACATAGAACATACCTGCTCCGTGAAGCCTTACGTGTGTGATCACACAAGCAAAGAAACATTTACTTGCTGTCCAGGCAGCAAATGTACATTGCAGGAAAATCCTGGATCCACTGAGGTCAGAAGGAAAGCACGCGTTGACTCGGGTAGCTTAGGATTCACCAGGACTTTTGAAATTCTGAATGCTTCAATGCATCGGAGCAAATCCTCACCATCATTCTGCACAGTTCATCTGCTGCAGCTTGTCTGTACACTACCATGACCTGAGACATGAAAGGTAGGAGAAAGGTTGGTTAAAAAAATATAGGAGCTTTCTACATGACTCTCTGCTAAATAAGTGTTACCTGTGAAAACACACACACACAAAAATAAAAAAAAAGAATTTTGCAATTACTATCTGATGGTAATCCAACACAACAGTAGGTCTAAAAGTCAATATATAGAGTCTGCTGGTAAATAGTATTGAAAATAACACTAAGTCAAGTTACTCAACTTTTCAATAACCCAGCATGAGCATGCAAGATATGCTCGTTTTGCACAAATTGTCATGCAGTTTACCAGACACACAGAAGAGAATCTCTGGTACGGTGCGGATGTTGGTATGCAGTACATGTTGTTGACATCAGGAAAGCAATCCTAGAGTGATTGGTATGTCTCCTAATACAATGCCGTGTAGCTATTCAGCTCCTGGAATTTGGTTTTATGTGATTCAATCAGCTCTAACAAGAAGAAATAGTAACACATTAGGCAAAGTTCTGAGAGACCAACAAATCAAAATGCTGTTTCACTGCAGCCACCATCAGCCTAGCAGCTGCACATTTCTTACTGGCCCTGTTTTTCTGTCCTGGTATAGAGAAATTATTGTTGAACACTAGGGATTAACCATGCTTGCTAATTCTACAGCATCTAACATAACAAGATGCTTCGCATTTCTATTATGCTCTCCAATCCAGAATTTTAAGCATGTTTTAATGCAAGTTCACTTATCTTCACAGCACCCTAATACAGCAAGCCAAGACTATTTCCCTGTTTAATAACTAAATTGAGAGGAGAAATCCAGTGGTTTACTCACATCGGACGGCACAGCTGCAAGCTCAACTCTAACAACTCTCCTGTGTATGTCCCGCAAGACCATAGCAAGTGTTTTTGCTCGGTATGATATCCTCAGAAATGCTTGCAAGCACCCAAAGGATCATTTTTTGGCTCAGTTAGCCCATCAGTTCATTAAAACGGTTTAAGCTGCCTGTTGCTCCAAGAACGGCTGACCCATCCGTCAGGAGTGGACATAGGAGTGTCCTTCACCATGCTGAAGAA